>NW_025226929.1:0-3025 GCF_018294505.1 Triticum aestivum | reverse complement strand
CCAAAAGGTACTGACAAGAGTAATTGAGAGCTAAACATCTTCAGTAGCATTGGTTTTATTCAACATTTTGGTCAGAGTAAACATAGATCAGATGTGTACAAAATGGATGCCAAGGTAAAATAAGCTGCAAAGTGATGGTACATGAACAACTAGCTGACAGTATAAGTACAATGATAAAGGACAACATATACTTACAGAACAGTGTAGAGCTAAACTTCTTCATAAGCATTGGGTTTATTCTACATTAATGTAAGCATTAATATAGATCTGATAGTTAGGACAGAATAGGGTATATGCAGGTTGTCATGCACACTAATGTCACATAATCAACTAGGTATGAATGTAAGTACAGCGATACAAGACAACAGGTACTAACAAGAGCAAAGCAGCGAGCAGCATAGTTGCGATATCCTAGGTTTTATCACGCTGGTTCTATCACCAATTTTAGTGGGGTGCTATCTAATTTCTGTCGTACCACCACCTTTTTCAAGGACTTTGCTACTACTCCTTCAGGTTCTGCAATCACTCTCCTACTTTTGGATGTCTGATACACAAGAGCAGCATTTGAATGGAAAAACATGGTATGATGACAAATGGGATGCTTATTGATAATGGTGGGCATGGCAACTTCACATATATGATGAGTAAATTAAACACATAGCGGTGCAAACAAGCAGAAGAAATGCAAGACAACTTATGCAAGTTACGTGCAACCAATAAAATGTTGCCAAATGAGAACAGGCACCTTGTAGGGTGAACAGGATAGGCCATCTCCCTTTGACTCCTTAAGATCAGAATAGTCATTAGGATCATATTCTGAACACGAATCTATAGGTGCGGAGCGTGTGGGCTTCATTCCATCCAGAATGGAACTCAATGCCTCGATGCCATGTTTGTTAGTCATTGCACTGTTCTGCGAAACTCTTCTAATGTGTGCATTCTCATATTCATTGTGATTTTGTTCAACATCTGAGAAGCAGGACAACATAAATAGTAGTGAGATTATCTTTGTAATGCAAAGGATATTCTAATATAATAGGGGTTCCTTGTAAACCCTTGTGTGCTATTACTGAATTTTGATAAGAGAGCCCTTGTGTGCTGTAATTTGGTGCGTACAACAATAAAATCTGGCACAACTACACAAAAATAGGCTCCCTGTTGGGAGCTCCAGAAGTAAGGATAGTGGGGAGATGATAGGTTCATAATATGCTGTATTGAAAGATTATTGCGAAACCATGACAACGAGAGTGCATAGAGAAATAGTATTCCAACATGTCTTTACATTGCCGCACATGCATTTCAAAACTCATGTAGTAACATTAGATGACCAATTAAATGTAAGCTTTTGAAATATGAGTGGCATGTAGTTTCACTTGAAGGATGGAGTGTTGCGAATACGACACAAAGCCACTACACAGCTTGTAATGTCATTAAAAGGGGAACAACATAAGCATCATTAATAAATCGGGGAAGTGGAACTGGCTGGAAAATATAGGGTTGTATTGTCGCTACTAATCGAAAGCCTATCGATCACCTACAGTCCATCTCTATTCACCTGAAGGCATGCTAATGTTACTATCAGTTTAGTCTCTGAAAGGCCGCACAACACCCAGCATTTCCTGGATATTATGGTAGACCAACTCGAATTGTTGAAATCAGCTTGCAGAAGCGGCCAAATAGAGTTGTCAAGTGCATATGTCCCTGCTTGCCTTCTTGATGAGGAACATACTTTACTTATTAAAGAAGAACAGTAGTGAAACATCTTAAAGAATAGAAGAGGAAGCATATTAGGTAGATTTCGTTTCTTTTTATATAATGTTGGTTGCCCACCCATGATGAATAAGAGCAACCAAAGAAATGCAATTCCATGTTGTCTCTCTCTATGTGGCCATGGCATTTGGAAACTTAAGTGGGGGCATTAGCTGACCAATTAAACGTATGTTTGATAACTAGTATGAATATCATGTCACATTCGTATTGGAGCAACTAAGCTTTGGAGTTATGATTGGTGTGTTGTTTAGCTTTAAAGGGTGGACTGCTACTAGTAGGACATAAAGCACCTACGCAGATCATAGTGTAGATATAACGGGAAAATCCTAAGCATCACGAGTAAAATCAAGAAAGTGGAACTTGCTGGAAAATATGTGCTAGTATTGCCGGTACGGCTAGAAAGGCTTTGGATACCAGCTCTCTACAACTGAAGATGCAATACTGTTACTATCAGTCTAACTCTCAAAGGTGACACATACAACCGAATACAGAGAGTTGAAAGCGTCCAAGATAAGCGACATGAACACCAACACGAAGAGTTGAAAGTGTCCATGACAAGCGGCTGAATAGACCTGTACACTGCAAATGTCACTGCTCCTCTTCACTACAAGGAACATACTATACTACTATTATACTCCCTTTGTTCCTAAATACAAGTATTTGTAGAGATTCCACTATGGATCACATACGGATGTTTATACATACATTTTAGAGTGTAGATTCGCTCATTTTTTCATATGTAGTCCATGGAGGAATCTCTTTCAAGACTTATATTTAGGAACGGAGAGAGTACTTATTAAAGAAGAACAAAAGAGGAGCATGCTAAAGAAGAGCAAGCAGATTTTGGATAATAAAATGTTGGTTGCCCACACATGATGAACCAGAGTGCATAAAGATTGCAACCCCCCACTGTCCCTCGATATGTGGCACATGTGCTTTTTAAAGTAAAGTAGGAACATTAGCTGACCAATTAAACATTCTCTATTTTAGTACATGTCAGCATCATAACAGATTTGTATTTGACCAACTAAGTTTGGAATTATGAGTGGCATGTTGTTTAGCTTGATGGGTTGAGGAGCACTGCTTGCACATACGTCCCAAAGCACCTACGATGATGGTACTGAATATATGGAAATGTCTACATGCAAGTCGCCTGACTTCCGTCATTTGGGTCAGTCGACCATTTCAGGTGGTTGGATGAAGATCCTACATCTGGTAACCCTTCTTATTCCTCACCTGTTATTCTTCCCCTATA
>NW_025226928.1:0-3051 GCF_018294505.1 Triticum aestivum | reverse complement strand
CGAGGGCCCCACGAGGGTCAGGGGTGCGCTAGGGTAGGCAGGCACGCCCCTGCCTCATGGCCACCTCAGGCACCGTCTTGCGTTGATTTTACTTCCCAAAAATCATAAATATTCCAAAATAATTCTCCATCCGGTTTTATCCCGTTTGGACCCAGTTTCATATGGAGATTCTGTGAAACATAAAGCATGCAACAAATAGGAACTGGCACTGGGTACCAGATCAATATGTTAGTCCCAAAAAGAATATAAAAAGTTGCCAAAAGTATATGAAAGTTGAGTAATATTGGCATGGAACAATCAAAAATTATAGATACGACGGAAACGTATCAGCACCCCGAAGCTTAATTCCTGCTCATCCTCGAGTAGGTAAATGATAAAAAAGATAATTTTTGATGTGCAATGCTACCTAGCATAATCTTGATCATATATCTAATCATGGCATGAATATTAAGACACGAGTGATTCAAAGCAATAGTCTATCATTTGACATAAGAACAATAATACTTCGAGCATACTAATAAAGCAATCATGTCTTTTCAAAACAACATGGCCAAAGAAAGTTATGCCTACAAAATCATATAGTCTGGCTATGCTCCATCTTCATCACACAAAATATTCAAATCATCCACAACCACGATGACAAGCCAAGCAATTGTTTCATACTTTTGACGTTCTCAAACCTTTTCAGCTTTCACGCAATACATGAGCGTGAGCCATGGATATAGCACTATAGGTGGAATAGAGTATGATGGTGGAGGTTGTGTGGAGAATACAAAAAGGGAGAAAGTCTCACATCAACGTGGCTAATCAACGGCTATGGAGATGCCCATCAATTGATGTCAATGCAAGGAGTAGGGATTTCCATGCAACAGATGCACTAAAGAGCTATAAGTGTATGAAAGCTCAAACTGGAAACTAAGTGGGTGTGCATCCAACTTGCTTGCTCATGAAGACCTCGGGCATTTGAGGAAGCCCATCATTGGAATATACAAGCCAAGTTCTATAATGAAAATTCCACTAGTATATGAAAGTGACAATATAGGAGACTCTCTATATGAAGAACATGGTGCTACTCTAAAGCACAAGTGTGGTAATAGGATAGTAACATTGCCCCCTTTTATTGGGCGGGCTTCTTTGGCCCCATTTTTTTATTTAGGCTTCTTTGTCCTCTCTCTTTTTTAATTTTTTTATTGGGCAATGCTCTACAATGATGATCATCACACTTTATTTACTTACAACTCAATATTACAACTCGATACTAGAACAGATATGACTCTATATGAATGCCTCCGGCGGTGTACCGGGATGTGCAATGATCTAGCATAGCAATGGCATCAAAAAACGGACAAGCCATGAAAACATCATGCTAGCTATCTTATGATCATGCAAGGCAATATAACAATGAATGCTCATGTCATGTATATGATGATGATGGAAGTTGCATGGCAATATATCTCGGAATGGCTATGGAAATGCCATGATAGGTAGGTATGGTGGCTGTTTTGAGGAAGATATAAGGAGGCTTATGTGTGATAGAGCATATCGTATCACGGGGTTTGGATGCACCGGCGAAGTTTGCACCAACTCTCGAGGTGAGAAAGGGCAATGCACGGTACCGAAGAGGCTAGCAATGATGAAAGGGTGAGAGTGCGTATAATCCATGGACTCAACATTAGTCATAAAGAACTCACATACTTATTGCAAAAATCTATTAGTAATCGAAACAAAGTACTACGCGCATGCTCCTAGGGGGGTAGATTGGTAGGAAAAGACCATCGCTCGTCCCCGACCGCCACTCATAAGGAACACAATCAATAAATACCTCATGCTCCAACTTCGTTACATAACGGTTCACCATACATGCATGCTACGGGAATCACAATCCTCAACACAAGTATTTCTACAATCCACAACTACCCACTAGCATGAATCTAATATCACCATCTTTATATCGCAAAACTATTGCAAGGAATCAAACATATCATATTCAGCGATCTACAAGTTTATGTAGGATTTTATCACTAACCATGTGAGTGACCAATTCCTGTCATCTCTCTAAATTGATATAAGCGAAGCAAGAGAGTTTAGTTATTTCTAAAAAATATATGCCCACGCTATAACAAATATAAGTGAAGCAAAAGAGCATTCTACAAATGGCGGTTTTCTATGTGAAGAGAAACAGGCTATCCAAACTTCAAATGATATAAGTGAAACACATGAAGCATTCTATAAAGACATACTCAAAAGATTTAAGTGAAGTGCAATGATCATTCTATAAATCAACCAAGGACTATCTCATACCAGCATGGTGCATAAAAGAAAAGTGAAAACTAAATGCAAAATACGCTCCAAGACTTGCACATATCGCATGAACGAAACGAATCCGAAAACATACCGATACTTGTTGAAGAAAGAGGGGATGCCTTCCGGGGCATCCCCAAGCATAGACGCTTGAGTCTACTTGAATATTTACTTGGGGTTCCTTGGGCATCTCCAAGCTTGAGATCTAGCCTCTCTTTCTTTTCCTCATATCGAGACCTCCTCGATCAAACACTTCATCCACACAAAACTTCAACAGAAAACTCGGTAAGATCCGTTAGTATAATAAAGCAAATCACTACTCTAAGTACTATTGGAAACCAATTCATATTTTGTTTTTGCATTGTGTCTACTATAATATAGATTTTCCATGGCTTAATCCACTGATATAAATTGATAGTTTCGTCGAAACAAGTAAACTATGCATCAAAAACAGAATCTGTCAAAAACAGAACAGTCTGTAGCAATCTGAACATTCACCATACTTCTGGCATCCAAAAATTCAACCAAAATTAGGAAAAATAGAAAATTTGTACAGCAAGACAGTGCAAAAAGAATCAGAACCATTTGACGTTCCAGTAAAAAAATGTAAAATCACGCACTACAGCCAAAGTTTCTGTCTTGCACCGCACAAACCAACAAGCATTGTAAACATCCTAAAGGCAAACCTTGGCACATTATTTTTTATAATACAATGGAATTGTACAAGGGGATAATTATTTTTGATTAAAA
>NW_025226927.1:0-3052 GCF_018294505.1 Triticum aestivum | reverse complement strand
CTTACTTAGCTGATAAATGATCCATTTTACCCAAGTTAGCTCTAAAATGACCTATTTTAACTAGATTAGCTCCTAAATGATCCATTTTACCTACGTTAGCTCTAAAATGACCCATTTTACCTAGGTTAGCTCCAAAATGACCCATCTTACCTAGGTTAGCTCTAAAATGATGCATTTTACCCAAGTTGGCTCTAAAATGACCCATTTTACCTAGATTAGCTCATAAACGATCCATTTCACCTAGGTTAGCACCAAAATGACCCATCTTACCTAGGTTGGCTCCAAAATGACCCATCACACCTAGGTTAGCTCTAAAATGATGTTTTTACTAAGTTAACTCATAAATGATCATTTTCAACTAAGTTAGCTCATAAACGATCCATTTCACTGAAGTTAGCTCAAAAACGATCCATTTCACCTAAATTAGCTGATAAATGATCCATTTCACCTAAGTTAGCTCATAAATGACATATACTTCTTGTTCTACTCTTCTTCTTGTAGTCACGTTTTTCTAACTTTCTTATTTGCCATTTTGCAGATTTCATTCACTTCACGGAAGCTAGCTTGCTATGATGGAGTGCTTGTTTTTTCTTTCATTCTCTTCAAGTATTCTTCTAGCTTGCTATGTTGATGAAACTTTGCATTGTAATATGTATGGATGGAACAATGTGTATGCGCAACTTGGTATGTATGAATGGATGGAACTATATATGTATGTACAATGAAACTTATGTGCTAGATATGTCATATGTTTGCTTTAAATAGTCATGTGAAATATATATATATGTCATATATATTTGCTGTGAAAATTGTTGGATTTAAAAAAAACAGAAAAAAAAGAGGCAATGCAGGATCTTTGTTGTCAGCCACTGATGGCAAAGCCACCTTTGCCGACGGCTGCGGACGGCAAAGAAGCCACACGGGGGCCACCTGTGATTCCTGGTGGGCTGACCCATTTGGTCAGTTTGCCTACAGCGGTGGACGGCAAAGGCTTTGCCTACAACAGCGGACGGCAAAGGCTGCCATTAGCCACCTAATGGACTAACAGCGTAATTACTGTCGTCTGCTTTCTTTGCCGTCAGCAGCTGACGGCAAAGGCCCCTTTGCCGTCAGCCTCAGAAAGCAGACGGCAAAGTAGCTCTTTGTCGATCCTTACTTTGCCAGAACCTTTTGCCGTCCGCGGCAGACGGCAAAGGCCTTTGTCGTCCGCCGTTCCTGCCTTTGCCGTCCGCCATGGCAGATGGCAAAGTAGTTGATTCCTGTAGTGTACTGCTAAATGCTTTGTAGCAGCGCGCTTTTGTTATAGAGCGGTACTGCTATGAAAAGAAAATAAATAGAAAAATAAGTAGAAAAGTAAATGAAATTAAAGAAATAGAGAAAGGAGGAATGAAAAATAGAAAATGTAAAGAAAAATAAAAATAAAAGAGAAAGGCCTAGCAGTAGCGCGTTTTGGCAGAACGTGCTATAGCTAACTTAGCAATAGCGCGTTTTTCCAAAACACGCGACTGCTATTTTGACTTAACCCCGGCCGCGCGGGCTCAAAATTTTGCTAAGTCCTTTCCCCCTCTCTTCCTCTCCCCCAACTCCTCCATTGCCCCATCAATCACCCTGCCGCCCTCGACCTCACTGCCGCCGCCCGAGGCCGCCCTCGACCTCATCGCCGCAGCCCGAGGCCGTCGTCGACCTCACCGCCGCCGCCCGAGGAGCTAACCGTCGCCGCCCACGAACTCACCGTCGTCGCCCGAGACCGCCCTCGACATCACCGCCGCCGCCCAAGCCTGTCCAGGACCTCCGCCACCAGAGCCCGAGCCTGCCCTCGCCGCCGACTGTAAGGCTCTCCCTCTCCTCTCCCCTACCGTCCTCTCTAGGTTAATTAACATAGGTGAATTTAGTTATGAACCCTAGGAATTAGCAGTTGTGGTACTAGTAGATGTTAGTTAGATTAGGTTAGGGAAGTAGAGCAGCAGCATATAACAGGACCCAAGGAATTAACTTAGGTTAATTAGGTTAGGGCAGTAGTGGTACTAGTAGATGTTAATTAGATGTTTTTTAGTTAGGGAAGTAAGGTTTTACTAGGTTAATTTGGTGAAGTTAAATGAATGAACTAAATGAATGAAATTAGTAGTTAACTGAATGTGACGCCCCCGGTTCAATCGTACACTAATCATGCACGCAAATGTGTATGATCAAGATCAGGGACTCATGGGAAGGTATTACAATACAACTCTAAAAGTAAAATAAGTCATACAAGCATCTTATTACAAGCCAGGGGACTCAAGGGCTCAAATACAAGTGCTCGAACATAAACGAGTCAGCGGAAGCAATAATATCTGAGTACAGACATAAGTTAAACAAGTTGCCATAAGATGGCTAGCACAAACTGGGATACAGATCGAAAGAGGCGCAGGCCTCCTTCCAGGGATCCTCCTAAACTACTCCTCGTCGGTGGCGGCCTGAACGTAGTAGTAGGCACCCTCGGTGTAGTAGGGGTCATCGTCGACGGTGGCATCTGGCTCCTGGGCTCCAGCCTCTAGTTGTGACATCTGAGAAGAAGAGAAAAAAGGGGGAAAAGGGGGAGCAAAACAACCGTGAGTACTCATCCAAATTACTTGCAAGCAAGAATCTACACTACATATGCATGGGTATATGTGTAAAGAGGCAATATCGGTGGACTGAACTGTAGAATGCTAGAATAAGACAGGGATAACTTGTCCTAATGAAGACTATTCTTCTGGCAGCCTCCATCTTGCAGCAGGTAGAAGAGAGTAGATGTAAGTTCACCAAGTATCATCGCATAGCATAATCCTACCCGGCGATCCTCCCCTCATCGCCCTGTAGGAAAGCGATCACCGGGTTGTCTCTAGAACTTGTCTGTGTGTGTTTTATTAACTATCCGGCTCTAGTTATCATCAGGTTGAGGTACAACTCCGGGTCATCCTTTTACCGAGGGACACGGCTATTCGAATAGATAAACTTTCCTACAGGGGTGCACCACATTTGCCAACACGCTCGATCCCTTTGGCCAGACACACTTTCCTGGGTCATGCCCGTC
>NW_025226926.1:0-3079 GCF_018294505.1 Triticum aestivum | reverse complement strand
CCCATTCATACCTCGTGGGCGACAAATCACCTTCTCCCCGGGAAGCTCCCTTCTCCTGAGCCGCGAAACCTCAGCCCCACCTCCATGGCGCCCCCCACCGCACCAATTTCACATCCGCCCTCCTTCCAAATGCCGGAGACGCTGTTCATTTGCCGTCGTGCACTAGGCCGTGTGCCTCCTACTTCGTGCTGCTGGTGCTGCCTCGACGACGACCGCGTGAACCGTACCGGAGCTGATTCACCCCCGCCATTGTTCACGGCGCCAGAGCGGCTCCAACTTCGGATCCGTCTAGATTCCTGGCGCTGCTTCCCCATAGTCGTCGACCGTCGCGACATCGATCTTTCCCTACCGCCGGTCGCCACCGCAACCGCGCCGGCCTCACCGACTCGGCAGCTGGACCTGCCTACTTCACCATGTCGCCAGATAGGTCGCACCCACATCTCAAATCACTTTATTTAGGCGTCAGTTGTCTGAATTTTTATTCTGGGCCAATCAATTCCCAATGGGAAGCAGCACCCCTCGAGGCGGCGGAGCTCCTAGGCTGCCGGTTGGCTGGTGTCTAACGTAAGGGTGCGGGGTCGCAAGTTTGCCGCGGAAGAAGCGCTTAGATGGCTATCTTTTAGGGTTGCGTGGGTTGAAGGTACTGCCACCGCCGGATCTGGATGACAGGGAGTCTTTGTGGATTGGCCCAAGGGCGGCGCAACCACGGCAGTGCGGTGGGGCAGGGAGCGGGGTTTTAGCCGGGGCCACGGACGGCAGAGGCAGGCTGCTCTGCCGTTGGTCGCTGGCTCTTCGGGGAAGATTCCGAACAGTGTCAGCCGGGAGGCACAAGACGACCATCAAGACATCCGGCGTAGATCGGACAGTACCAAAATAAAATAAAATCGTGTGACCCCAATTTAGTCTTTAGTCAACAGACGTGTGACCACTCTTGTACCTTGCTGTTGATCTCTTAGTGTATTTCTTCAGATCAAAGAGATATGTCGTTCTTAACATTACGCGTTATCTGCATCTTCAGACACACCGTCTTCCGACTCACCGCAGCTGCTCCAACAAGGGAAGCATACACCAGAAGCGAGCTATAGTCCCCACTCAACAGTTCCCTACATCGAATGCGCGTGCCCGACATGGACAGCCACAACAACTGGAGGGCCATTGACAAGTCAGCACATGATGCTCACTCCTATGGATGGCAACCAGATAGGTTGTACCCTCATCTTACTTTTGTGCAACATTTATGGCTTTGTTATTCATCTAATCATGGAAAATAGATCATCACATTTCACTGTATATTCATGCTGACCTCTTACGGGTCTTGTTCAGGAGTTAATGTTGTTCCATAGTTCAGCTAAGATACTTGTTCTTTAGGTAACGTTGTTCCATAGTTATCATCCATCATCAAATGCTATCCCACAGGCTGGTGATTATAGTATTATACCACTTCTAGTATTACCTATGTTGTTCTTTAATACTTTTGTGTGCCATCTAGTTAATCTCGAGTACAAATGATACATATTCTGTAGCTTTCATCTGTGTTCTCCCTTTAGTTTATGAGACCTGTTGCTGCTAGTTAACCCTAGTCCTACTATCTATGTCGTCTCCTACAGGCACTCATTATTTAAATCTAACTACTAGTTGTCTTCCATGCATGTCAGATATAATTGCACACACTGATATATCCACAAGAACCTCAC
Organism: Triticum aestivum; assembly: GCF_018294505.1. Taxonomy (NCBI): domain Eukaryota; kingdom Viridiplantae; phylum Streptophyta; class Magnoliopsida; order Poales; family Poaceae; genus Triticum; species Triticum aestivum. Next base: position 1,385 of record NW_025226926.1, on the reverse strand, counting down.
GGAGCAATGTAAAGGCCATTAAACTTGATGTCAATGATACCCAATATGATGGAACATGTAAAGGCATTTCTTTAGAAGACTGGCAGAAAGATGAGGAATCCTCTTCACCCCACAAGGTCCTTGCTCTAACTTGGCCTGTGATATGGGTACAACATGCATATAATGTCCTGGAGTGTATCTACTCTGTTGCTATGCCATGTGCTTAGCATGCTGATCATGCATGTAAATATGTCATGCCTTCCTGTTTTTCAGTACCTATTCCATTCATGATAACATGTTTTCAAATTCAAGTACTTTCATTCTACTCTATCGCAATGCCATCTGCTTAATTTGGACATCATGCTTCTGAATATCTTATGCATTGTTATTCATCAGTATGTACATCATCTGTCTACCATACCATGTTTTTTATATTGAAGTGTTGTTTTAGTGCTCTGTTGCAATGCCATATTAGTTTCCCAATCATACACGTGTATGTTGCCTTAGTTATTTCTATATGTATTCCGCTAGCATACAGTTTTACATTCAACTAGTGTTTTTTTGCTGTGTTGTCTTGTCGTATCCCTAGCTCTTACACCATACTCCCTCCGTCCGGATTACATGTTGCCGAAATGGATAAAAAAGGATGTATCTATAACTGGAATACGCCTAGACCCATCCATTTTTTTCTGGATGGAGGGAATACATGTCATATGTCATGCATTTCGGTAACGCCCCTATTCCGATGCGCCAGGTGTCTGCTAGTTATTCGATGTCGTTGCCATGTCATTTGCGTGCGTGTTGCATTTTATCATGTCATCATGTGCATTTCATTTTGCATTCGTGTTCGTCTCATGCATCCGAGCCTTTTCCCCGTTGTCCGTTTTGCAATCCGGCGCTTCTATGTCATCCGGCGTCCCCTTCTAGCCTCTCTTCGTGTGCGGGTATTAAACTTTCTCGGAATGGCCCGAGTCTTGCCAAGCGGCCTTGGTATACCACCAGTAGACCGCCTGTCAAGTTTCGTGCCATTTGGAGGTCGTTTGGTACCCCAACGGTTAACCGGGTAACCGTAAAAGCCTCCTTATCTTTGCAGCCCAACACCCCTTCAAAGTGGCCCAAAACCCATCTAACTCCCCTCCATGCTCTCGGTCGTTCGATCACGATCGCGTGGCCGAAAACCGCTCCTCATTTGGACTCTCCTAGCTCCCTCCACCTATAAAAACGTCTTCCCCTCTCCATTTTCGGATCATTTCCCCCCGAAACCCTAGATTTTCCCTCTCCACCGCCGGACGCGTCCAGCCGCAGCCGGACACATCTGCCCCGCGCCCCCGCGCCAATCCGGTCATGCCACGTGGCGCCCCATCGCCCGCGCCGCCGCCAGCCCGCTCGGGCCTGCCTCCGGCCCT
>NW_025226925.1:0-3166 GCF_018294505.1 Triticum aestivum | reverse complement strand
CTTGAGCCAATCCTTTTGTCCTCAGCATTTTGAGGGGTCCACTTTTCTCATCCATGCCATGCCAATCATTGAGCTTTCCTGAAATATTCATCTTGAAATAGCATTAGCTCAATGAGCTATATGTTGTTAGGAATTACCAAAACCACCTAGGGATAGTTGCACTTTCAATCTCCCCCTTTTTGATAATTGATGACAACATATAGATCAAAGCTTCGACAAATGATAATAAGAGTGAAAAGCATTGTCGCTTTGAGAAGTATGTGAAATGTAAGAGCTCCCCCTAAATGTGTGCATAGTTTAAGATATGCTTTGGACTGCAAATGCACAATGAGTTAGGATCATGAGTTACTCTTCCATGTCACATACATCTTGGTGGAGCGCTCAAAATGATAATAATTGAATGCATGCACTCATCACCAAGCAAAGTGAATGATCATATAGTGATAAAAGGATAATGTCATCCATCAAGCATTAAGGTAGCATATGATCAAACACATGATCATCCAAGTATCTCACAAAAGCATAAAGTATCTCAAACAAGCAAATAAAGTTCAACCACCAAAACAAGAGAGAACAAAAGAAACACTCTCTCTTGAAGCCTATGATCTATACATTTTTCTCCCCCTTTGGCAACAAGTTACCAAAAAGTTCATAGAAAATGCATAGCACTAAATCGACTCTCAGGCTTGGTCTTCAGGTGGTGGTGTAGAGATGGCTCCTTGGACGAAGACTTCAGTAGATGTGGATGGAGCTGGTGGAGTAGGTGCTGGAGCTGGTTGCACAGAAGCTGTAGCTGGTGCAGATGAAGTGGCTCTGGTGTCTGGAACAGGCACTACAGCTGATCTCTGGCTCCTGGGCACTCTGGCAAAAGCATCAGTAGTAGTCTTGCCCTTCCTCTCATGCATGTCATCCTGAAGTTGCTCAACAACTGACTGTATCTCAGTGACCTCCACATCCAAGTCATAGAACTTCTGCTCCATGATCCTCTCCAGGCTCTTCTGGTTTTGAGTCAGGGTGGCCAGTCCCTTCTCAATCCTCAGAGTGGAGGCAATCAAGTAGCCAAGCTGATCCTGCTTGCTCTTCAAGAAGTACTGAGATGCCTCATCAATGGTTGGCATCTTTGCAGCCTTTTCAGTCCTTGCCTTCTCCTTCTTTGCTTGTGCTTGCACAGAAGATGGTTCATCTTCATCCATTACCACTGTGTTATCCTCAAAATCTGGATAGATGGGCATGTGTTCCTTTTCCAAGAGGTATGTGCCTGTGCCCATCTTGGAGTTGATTAGCTCCTGGATCTGTGGGGCATATCCACAACTTCTCTTCTGATCTGCAGCTGTCCTCTTGATAGTTTCCACTATGAGGCTCATGACCTTGAACTTTTGAGGCACATCAAATATGTGAAGTAGGTTGATGGCATGGCCTCTGATCATCTTGTGATCTCCAGACTTAGGCAAAAGAGTGTGCCTGAGGATCAAGTTGATTATTGGCAATCCTGACAAAAGGTAATGTACTGATCCAAAATTGTGTGTCTCTACATCAGCATCTGGGATCTCTCCATACATGTGTGCCATGGAGTTGTGATCCTTCTTCTTCTTGGCATAGACATCCAAGTCATCCTCATTTTCCTTAGGTGCATTGATCAACTTTGCCCATTCTTCAACTGATGATTGATACCTCGTACCTTCAGACATCCAGACAATCTTTCCATCTGGGTAGAAGTGAGCTGTGGAGTAGAAATGCATAATAAGCTCATCGTTCCACTTTGTGAGCTTCTGCCCAACAAAGTCATCCACTCCACAAGCATTGAAACTGTCATACACCCCTGGATAGTGCTCTTCATTCTTCTTGATGTACTCCCATTCTATCCATCTCATATCACAGACAATTGGCTTCTTGTCAAGCAACACTGTCTCATAGAAGTCCTGTTGTTCCTTTGTATGGAACCTGTAGTCCACAACAGTTCTCCTCCTGACTGCATAGGGATCAGTCAATCTCCACTTCCTGAGACCTGCATCCTTCCTCAGCTTCATATCCTCAGCTACAGGGTGAACATCATTGTGATCTGGAATTTTGGGCTTCAACTTTCTCAAGACATGTTCCTCTCATCTTCTTCTTCAACATCAGCTTCAGGCACTGGGGCCTTGTTCTTCTCTCCAGCAGGAATGTTCCTTGTATTCCTCTTGGGTGCAGATTTGGGCTTTGGAGCAGCTGCCTTAGGAGCTTCTTTGGGCTTTGATGAAGCAGCCCCTGACCTGATGGCATCACCCATAAGCTTTTGAGCTTTGGGTGCTAGTGCAGCAACCTCTTCCTCTTCTTCTTCTAAGTCTCTCCTCATAGAGGGATTGCTAAGTACTTTGGCAGCCAGCAGCTTCATCTTCAGACTCAATGGTGAATTTCATGGTTTCACCAGTGGCAACCTTCCTAGGTTTGGAAGTGGGAATCCTTCTTGCAGGTGCCTTCTTCTGCATTCCTGGCTTAGTGGCAGCAGCTGTGCCATATTCCTTCTTGAGCACCTTCTTCTTGGAAGTGGACTCATCCTCAACAACCACATAGTCTTCATCCTTAGAATCTGAGTTTCTTTTCTTTCTGGCCCTGGTGGCTGCCTTGGGTAAGTTGCTGGGTGTGCTCCTGCTACCCTCATCATAGCTGCTAGAGGGACTAGTGCCCTCAATCATCTGAACCTGCTCCTCAGACATTTAACAAGATGTGAAGTACTTACAAAATCAGGCATTTAACAAGAGTGGCATCAAGCCTGTTGAAGTTGAAGAAGAGATGCAAGTCCTCAAAATTCACACTGACGGAACCATGATCATGTCGGAAATGATCTCTTTTGTAGTAGACTAGCAGAACATGATGACCTGCTGACATTTGACCCATGCAATATTTATGTAACTCATGGCAACTAGAGCTGCACTCATCAAAGTATTCGCTAACAAGAAATGGGTGTCCATGGACGTAATTGCGTGCTTCAAGTACGTCTGCTTTATTTTTAGCAAGCACCAAATCTATTTCTGCATCGTTCATGCCGTTAGAAATAATATTACTCTCTGGTTCGAACAATTTGTTGTTAATTTGGTTCTGGGCGATGAGTGCTTTAAGTAAGAGGCAATCGTTCTCTTTCCTCTTTGCCCTCGTGGCACGCTTCCTCATGGATGCAACCTTTTTGCCT
>NW_025226924.1:0-3170 GCF_018294505.1 Triticum aestivum | reverse complement strand
GATGCTCTCTAGATCTAAGCAAGACATAGGTGGTCACACTCTCTCTGCTTGGCTGGTCACAAATCTGGCTGGACCACCTCGACCGGGGTAGGGGTGTAGGTGCATCGTTAACGCGGTCGTCGACAGCGAGGGAGGAGACCAACTGCTGCCTGCGCGTCCCGATCAGTGGTCGTGCCGTTCTCTCCAGGACAGTGCTGACTCGGGAGGGCATCCGCCCCCTTCTTCCTCCCTGCGGTATTGTGGCCAATATGCGACCTCCGACACCGTCTTTGCCACATGCCGACGACCCTCAGGTATATATTCCTTCAAAACCTGCCTTGCTCTACTGCCCCAGGTCCCCATGTGGCTGCGTGTGGATCTTTTTCTACTTTCGTCGGCTGTTCCAAAGCCACTAGGCTTTTACTATTATTAGAGGTAAAGCTAGTTCATACAATCGAATCTAAGAGTTGGTTCAAACATGGAAGAAAGTGGGAAAGCTGTAGCATGAATCTAGGACTTGGTTGTAAGAGGAAACGGGGGAAAGTAATAGATACTGGCTACCCAACCGGTCTCTTGGCTGAAAAGGCGAAGAAAGCGTGGTGGATGGCGAAGGGTGGGGGGAAGTGGACCTGTCTCTGGTCGAAAAATGAAATAAAGCGAGGGGTGTTGGGGACAACGCAAATGAGAACGAGCAGGTCTAGATTTCCTGTGCTCACATAGGAAAATGTCGCCGAGGAGATAAAAAATGGGACAAATGCAGACATGCTGACTGAGTGTTTTCCACTCTCGGCAACCACATCTGCCTCGCCACTGTATGCCCTTGCTGTCCGTACGCCCATATCGCTACCATTAATGTAAAATCAAATGAAGCATTAAGTAATGGCACCTAATGTCACTATTAAGTAATGGTCTAGTGCCTTCGATAAATTGAAGCAATGCCACCACCATTTTATGAAGTGCTTTCGTCTTGCTTTATTTCCCATGAATTGTGTTTTTGCAGTTACACTTAAATCTCACACCGCTAACATTGCTTCATCCCAGTGGAACTGCACAAATTTGATTGCACATTTACTGAACATGTGCTACTATCATGACAGTAATACTAATGCTATTTTTCTGCATGTTAATCTAGTGGCAGTGTTGATGTGATGTGATGCTACTTAAGGGCACTTCCATACTGCCAATGTAGTGCCAATTATAACACAATAGATGCTGATGTTAATCATATGCCACTACAAATAACTGTCATTGTTTAAATAACCACATTTCATATTTGCACAAATAGGGATGTCTACCTCCATATCGTTTCTATATGTGCAATCAAAAGTACACACCTCAGTTTTAGTAGAACTGCACAAAATGAGATGGATATTCCTCGCTGCCGCCGTCTAACCACTCGTCTTCCAGGTATTCCTACATTGGTAGTAACTAGGTAGAATGACCAACACAATCTAAAAGAAGCTGATTCGTACGTTTTACTTCCTAATTGCAGTGTAGGGACGAGCGAAAACAACTGCATCCTAGTAGGGAATGCACTTTCTCCGAGTTCATCCATGGAGGAGGACTAGCTAGCATGGCTGCACATAGGTTTTTGGGACAGGTGCACGGACAAGAGGCATTGTGGTATGCTTATTTCTGCAAATAGTGGTGCTTAAACTTAGTGGAATTGCATAAGAAGTTCATATGGTCAGTACACTACATGGTTCAATTCAGCATTCCAACTGAGAACACAATTATAATTGGTTATTCTGGAATGAGAGAACCTAACCCTGGATGGTGGCAACATGAAAAACCAGTGTGAATTCTAGGAAATTAAAGCCTGCCTAGGGAGGCCCTTTGCTCAGAGAAGCCTTGCTTGATTTTTCCTGATTTGTAAACCTTCTCAAAACTTTGTCTTTTGCTGTGAACTAGTATATGTTTGTTATGTTCTATGAATCATTGAGATGTATAAAATCGCTTAACTTATGCTTTTCAAGTATTTATGAAGCCGAGTTTAATGTGAATGTTCCACATGAACGCTGGACTAGCATGTGCATGTTTGGAATTTACATTGTGGCCTCAGTTAACTACATGAACCACTGTAACAACATACATAGTTGCTTATATGTCAGACATCAGATTATTGATTGTTAGCTGGTCGATAGCCGACTTTTCTAGTGTTGAAGTGAGCTGAGCCAATGTGTCGTGTTTTGCACAATTTCTTACAAGTAGGGTAGCACCAACAGTGTTTACAAGTACCTAACCAGCCTTACATATCCTATGTATACGTCGGCGCACAATTCTCGAACGAGTACTATATTTCATCAAGCACACACTGCTCGTATGATAAACTGTGAAAACTTGTGTCTTACAATGCCATATTCATGAAAAAACTAGTGAGGACGCATCTGTTTCGCCAACAATTAGGATGGTTCTCACAGGAGTCACGGGCACACAAAAGTAGCATCAGTTCCCATAGACGGATTCGAATAGAGTACTAGCCCTAGAGGGCTCGATAATAAGCAAGGTTCAGATAATTAGACACAATCCAAACTACTATTAAACACTAGCTGGGGCAACTATTTCAAGCCTCGATCCAATTTTGGATGGACACAAGACGGACCTTGCCATGAACATCATCGAGGACGTCCGGTAGCATCTCAATCCTATGAACCTTCCTGATGATAACCTTGCGGCCTTGCCACTTACAAACTTGTTTGTGGAGGCATGCCACGTCATCTTCCTGTGTAAGCTTGACAAGAACAGTATGCCTCACAAACGAAGGAGTAGCTTTGAACTTCTTGTGCTTTAGTAAACCCTGGACAACACGCCTGACAACAGTGAGGTTGGAATACATCTCGACATTTGTATAAGTGCAAATGGCTTCCAGGATCCAACAGCCTAAGAACTATGTTTTCCTAGTGCGTATATTCAGGTCATCCGCGTCATAGCGAGTGACATGTACAACCATACAAGCCTTGTCTACATTAGGGCTCTAATTGAAATAGAAACAAATTCTGAATTACTTTCCAATATAAGAAACACAAGTTATTTAAACCACTGTGTAGAGTCAAAAGTATGCATGACAGGGAAGGTAGCATGGCATCGATGCTAATAAAAGTTTGCATTATTTATCACCACATAGTTAGATGAAAAACCATAATCGAGATCGGCAAAGAAGAAATTAACCTTGGGCAGCTCAGCGGGGGGGG
>NW_025226923.1:0-3175 GCF_018294505.1 Triticum aestivum | reverse complement strand
TACCCTCTTTTATCTATATGATGAGTACCATGCCTATGAATGTGTTACTACATTTTTTCTTTTGTCCGGCACCCGGTTCGACCAGTCGGCCCGGGGACTTGCCGCCTTGAATTATGTTAAGCACCACCTGCAGCCAGACAAGTAGTGTGTTGACACCTAAGCCCTCTCTTGCTAAAAGTTACACTTCGCAAAATCGGCTGTTCGACTGGCAAGAGTTAAAGGCAGGAAAAGATGCCCACACGAAAAACGGCTAAGGACCAATGGGCTTACATAACACAAGCCGGCTCTCCACCCTGCCAACCGACTGCTAAGTAGTTGGCTGGCCGACTTCCCACTCACCTTGCCACAATCTAAGAAAGCTAAAGTATTTGCCCTCCCACCCGGCCAAGTACTTTCCTAGCCATAGACTGCAGAGTAGCTGTCCGTCTGGGAAGGCGGCGACCAAGGGAGGGCGGCAAAGGAAACAGCCGGAAAAAGATTTAAAGCAAGCACAGTCGAAAGTCAAACACATGCAAGATCATATTTACACAAAAGGCCTTCAAGCACCCCCAGTGGGTGGAACTACACAAATTTAACAAACATTGTTCCAATGACTAACGAGCAGGAAGACAAAGATAAAAATGGCGGCTCAAGCCAAGGGTGCAACAGGTGAGCTGGGCAGGTCACTAGAGACGGCGGCGCTGGCTGGAGTAGTGGCCGGTTGGCGAGTCTCGGCTTGATCATCGCCAGCAGCAGGCAGCGTGTTCACACGTGCCTCGTTGCTGGAGGCACGGTCAGGCTGAGGCTCGCCGGCTGCTCCATCATTTGGCACGACGTCTTCACCGTCCTCTTCCTCCTCCTCTTCACCCTCGTCGCTGGAGTCGATATCCTCCATCGAGTCTTCACCATCCACCGGGTTCAGCCCAAACCAGTCCACCGGCAGCGCAGCGCCGTCGTTGTTCAGCTCGGGGATGAAGACGCTGGTGTCGGTGTACTCGGCAATCGCTGCAGAGTGGTGAATGATAGCCGGTCACACCGCCGCCGGCTCCTCGTGGGCCTCCTGCTGAAACGTGGCCAGCTGGGCCAGGTCCAGCTCAGGATACCACACTCGGACGGACTCCAACGCCCGCCTGGCGCCTACCCGGGCCGCAGAGGCCTTCCACGCCTTGAAGCGGCCGACTGCCACCTCCAGCCAGTCGGCAGTCTGACTAGGGGTGCGGGGAATCTTCTCATCAGGCCAGAGGACAGAAAGCACCTGAGCTCCAATGCGCTGAAGGCGGCGGAGCATCCGGTGGGCCGGCTGGAGACAAGCCTGGTTGGCCAAGAGCTGCTCCTCAAGCGTCCGATGAGCATCTGGCGCAATCTCAGCACCAACCTGCCTCTGCGCGTTGTGGTGGGCCTCGATGACCTGGCTGGCGGCAATAGAGTAGCCGGGAAAATACTCTTCTCAAAGAGGAAAAGAGAAAACACAAAGTCAGAAGTCGGACCAAGCAACAGGCGACAAAAAAAGGGATGAAGAGGAAGGCAGCTTACCGTCAACCATGTCTTCGATGTGGCCATAGCCGTCATTCAACGCCCGCCTCTACTCGGCCCAGTTCGCCGCCTCAGTCTCATACTCGGCTTGGAGGGCGGCCTCGCTGTCCTTCACCGCCTTCAGAGCTGCCTTGTGACTCACCTCCTGGTCAGCCAGCTTCTTGGACAGCGGTCGCGCTCCTGAGCCGCGGCACTGCACTCCGCCTCCTTGGCACGTAGTATGGTCTGAGCCTCACCCAGTTGCTGCTGCAGGGCGGCGTTGGCCTCTGCAGAGACGGCAAAGAAGAATAGACAGTAAGAAGGAAGTCGCCAGAAAAGACCCGGCCCGACTGCTCAGCAATCGGCCCAAATCTCGGGGACTACACCAGTGGGTGTGCTGACGTGCCCCCATGAGAGATAGAAGGCGAAACACTTACTCCGGCTTACAGAAAGGTCGGTGGTCTTCTGAGTCAGATCCCGGACATGGGAGTTGAACGAGGCCACGCGGAGGTTATGATAATCCTACAAAAGGATAGACAAGCAGATAAAGACAAGTCAGCACCTGAGTCTACTTAGAAGTTCCAGGCTGCCTGCTCAGTAGCCGACCCGGAACTCGGGGACTACACCCAGTGGGTGTGTTGACGCGCCCCCACGGAAGAATACAAGAGCAAAAAGCAAAAAGCGGCTTACCCGGATGGCCGTCCGCGTCGCCAGGAATTCCCGGTTGTAGTTCTTCAAGGCGGCGGCCTGAGCCTGAAGCCGAGTCCGGACATCCTGCGCCGCCTCGTTCAGCACGGCCATCCCGCCTCCTAGCGTCCAGTCCGGCAAGCTAACGCTCGCCGTCTCCAGCTCCTGGGTCGACGAGCTTGAGCCCCTGGCCTTCTGCGAGTACAGCACTGAGGTCGCCTTCCCTAAGCGCTGGCGTGCCGGAGATCGGACCACAAGGTCCGCCCTCGTATCCGGCTCGCCTCCAGCCGGCGGCACGGGTGGCGTGCTCGGCTGGCAGCCTTGGTCCGCCGTAGCCGGCGCTGGCGGAGTCACCTTCTTCTCCGGGGCGATGGCGTCGCCCTCCTCCCTCTCCATAACCGGCTGGTCGCTGCTGGCTCCTTCAGTCGGCACCACCAGGACCTCAGGTGCCATGGTGTGGAGGGGAATGATGAACTGTGGGGGCTGGTTGCGCAAGGCCTCCTCAGCATGCGCCGCGGCTACGGCATCTGCCTGGGCCTTGGCCGCAGCGTCGCCTTGCGCCCTCACGGCCTCCTCCGCTGCCTCCTGTGCTGCCTTGGGAGCAGCCGCCCTCTGCTACTCCACCTCCCGCTCCTCCCGCGCCTCCCGCGTGTTCCTCTCCGTTGCCGCCTGAAGCTCGGCGCGAGGGTCCACATGGTGGGTGCTGGTGAGCCTCCAGCCGCCCCAACCACTAAGGCAGCGACAGACCGCTCGAGAGAGAGCGGAGCTCTGCATTATGCAAGACAAAGAAAAATTAGAAGAACATTGGCAAGAAGGAAGAAATAATGCGTGAGGGCATCGACACTTACACGGAAACCATCTGTGGCTCCTTCACCACCTTGCGGAAGCGGGTTGCCTTCGCGGCCGCCTCGTCCCGCTTGGTCGCCACGGCCGAGCTCTTGGGTTTCTTCGGCCGGCTGCCGAACATGGACGGCATGGCCCGGCCCTTCTGCGCGCC
>NW_025226922.1:0-3207 GCF_018294505.1 Triticum aestivum | reverse complement strand
TAGAGTAGGAATTCTTTTTACTCCTCAGCCCCTTCATCGCTCTAGTGAGGAATCTTGACGTAGGTGTTTTGAATTACTCCTCTTCCCGTTCAAATTTTTCTTTAGGATCACGTGGTTAGTTTCGTGAGTTGTCCATCCTCTTTTGTCCGGTGCATCTCTCGTCAAGTCAACTCGAACCTCTTTGTCTTTTGCGAGATCAATCCTCAGTTCTTCCTCCGACATTGTTGTTTTTCCCTGTCCGAAGTTGTCTTTGTTTTTCCCACCCGCCCTCCCTTCTTCTTCTCGGAACCGGAGTCCGTAATCGAGTATCCATCCTACTCGTGTGAAGTCTTTGCTTTCTTTCCTCGTCGATTTCAACCGGTGTTTTCGCTTCAAGTTATTCATCGATTTCTCGTTCCAAGTTGCCTTTCTTTTCCCGCCCTCCCACCATATTCTTCCCGGAGCCTAAGTCTATTTCGAGCATCAATTTCCTTCGTGCGGAGCCTGTTCAGTCTTTCCTCAGTTATTTCAATCGGTGAATTCTCACCTAGTTCGTCATTGTTCATCTTGTTTTCTTTTCCGGTGGACTCAATTCAAGTTTTTCGGGTTGATCACATTTTTTTCCTTGGATCAAGTGTTTTCCTTGCTTGTTCGCCTCTCGCTAGTTTATCCTTTCGGAGCGCTCAAGACAGCTCATAAGATTCGTCGGTGTTTGAATTAATTCGAGGTTGTCACCTCATTCAAATATTTCAATTTTTCCGGTGCATCATCTATCTCTTCAACAATCTTTTCCAATGGTGTTTTTCTCTTTAGTGGGCCCTAACCCATAGGTCTTTTCCCATGATCTTACCTGGCTGTTCTAATTCTCCCGGGGTTATTCTCAAATCCATTTCGAAGTTTGACGTAAGTATGGATTTCATCAGTCAGATGCCTTTCCAAGATCGATTTCAAATCATTTCATTGTTGACTCAACCTCTTCGCTTTTCATTCTATCGAAGTATCTCAATAATTTTGGTGGTGTTTCTCGTCGTCATTTGAAGATCAGAGAAGAGTTTTTCCTCTAAATCTTGCATGTTCTCTCGAGGACACGTGGTTCTACGTCTTGTTATCCTCACAAATTACTCCGTTTGTCAGAAATTCTTTTCATCCATCCGGAGTATTTCAGGAGTTGTTTTCCGTCTCAATCATCCAGAGGCCATCTTTTCGGAATATTTCTTTGTTCTAAGTTTTTGAATTCGTTCTCCAATTATTCTACGTCTGTGCCCCTTCGGTCGTCTCAATATTCTTCCGGTGCTTCGTTCAAGTGTTCTTTAATCAGCTCATGATCTCTTTGTTCTTTTGCATCTAAATCCCCTCAAGCATATTGGTTCTCCTAATTCTTCCTGGTGATTCATTCTCTTTCATCAGTCATTTTCGAATTCTTACGGTGGTTCATTCAAGATTCTTTTTCTTTGATTATCATATTAATTCATTCGTTCTTTTCAATCCTACCGATGGTTCATTGAAGACCTTCCTAAAGGTGGCTCTATGTCACTTCTCAATCTTTTTCAAGAAAAATAAGTAGTATGCAAAATCCATTGCTTGTCATCAATTTAATTTGATGAAGGATAAGCATACAATAAATCTTATTCTTATTTCCTCAAAGTGATTAATCCCTTCCTTCGGAGTTTGTTCATGAGGAATAAATTCTAGTTCCAAGTGTTTTCATCTTTTCTTTTCCGGAGTTCAAATTTCCTAGGCCATTTCGTCGGAACCTCCATCTAAATCATCGCAAGGCTCATCTTATTCTTTCATCCTTCATTCTATATCATTGTCCTTTTGTTTACCGGAGTTCTTCATGGTGGTTCTTCATGATTTAATTCATTCTTCAAGAGTTCATCAAGATTCTTGTTGGTGGAGCTCAAGTATCTTTTCTTCTCGCGTCTCAAAGTGTAATTAATTCTCCGTATTCTTTTGAAGTGGAGTTTTGCGTTTCTTCGTTCTTCTCAGCTATCCAATCATTTCCGTTTGTGGCCGGTTATCACCTCATGATCTTGAGATGTTACCTGTAAGACCACACCAAGCTTATTCTTTTCGTTGTTGATTTTCTCAACAACTATGTTTAAACCTTCCTTCTAAAGACGCTTTCAATTTCATTCGTGGCACAAGTTGTCATTTTCTTCTCCGTTCTTTTCATTCAACCTTTTCAATTCTTTCTGGAGGTTTTGTGTCATGTCTTCATCAAGTATCATTCCATCCTCTCAAGCTCATGTTATATTCCTCCATGTTTCAACCGGAGTGCTGCCTAAGTCCTTTCAGTCTTATTCGTTTCTTATCTCGTTCTAACTGGAGTGGTTTCATAGTCTCTCTGATTCCGTGAGCTTTCGATTCTCGTCATTCTCGTCGTTCCTCTCTTCTTCTCGAGTGCTCTCGATTCTTTGCTTCTTCTCTTGAATTTTTTTTACACCTCATACCTTTTCTCTCCCGTCTCGGTCCTAAGATCTCGGGACGAGATCTCTTGTTAGTAGAGGAGAGTTGTAACGCCCGGATTCGATGCGCCAGGTGTCTGCCAGTTATTCGTCATCATTGCCATGTCATTTGCTTGCGGGTTGCATTTTATCATGTCATCATGTGCATCTCATTTTGCATATGTGTTCGTCTCATGCATCCGAGCATTTTCCCCGTTGTCCGTTTTGCAATCCGACACTCCTATGTCCTCCGGCGTCCTCCTTTTGTCTCTCGTTGTGAGCGGGTATTAAACGTTCTCAGAATGGACCGAGTCTTGACAAGTGGCCTTGGTACACCACCGGTAGACCGCTTGTCAAGTTTCGTTCCATTTGGAGGTCGTTTGATGCTCCAACGTTAACCTAGTAACCGCAAAGCCCCTTTTGTCTTGCAGCCCAACACCCCTCCAAAGTGGCCCAATAACCCATCCAAACCCCCTCCATGCTCTTGGTCGTTTGATCATGATCGTGTGGGCGAAAACCGCTCCTCATTTGGACTCTCCTACCTCCCTCTATCTACAAATAGACCTCCCCCTCCGAAATTTCGGGTCCAAACCCTAGTCTTCTTCCTCTCCCCGCCAGCGGACGAAATTCCCACCGACGGCCGGACATGTCCGCCCGCCCCCGCAGCCATCCACGGGCCGCCATGTGGCGCCCCGCCGCCCTCCTCTCTCATCCCGCCGCGCCGGCCCGCTCGGCCCGCCCCCGGCCCCCACGGGCCCATCCGCCGCCGCTGCCCGGGCCT
>NW_025226921.1:0-3226 GCF_018294505.1 Triticum aestivum | reverse complement strand
GTTGCACACATTCGAGACCAATCCCATATATATGTACGTAGTCGTATTTACTTTCTTTCAGTGTGCTTGTACATACGTGTACATGATATAGACGTGACTGCATGACATGCTACGTCCGTGCTTCTACTATGACACATGCCGCTCCTTACTCGGCCACAGTTCATCGCTGCAGAGAGACCGATCGACCAGTACGTACATACACATTCACGACCAGACTGACAATGCTATGTATGCTTTGACCAATTGGGTCCCAACTGTCAGGTAGGATAAGGACGCACTTCCTTACATGCGAAGATATAACTGGTGGGTCCCAGCTGTCAGGGGGAAGGATCATTTTTTTGCCCATAATAAGGATGCACTTCCTTCTGTGCAAAAATGTAGCTGGTGGGTCCTAGCTATCAGGGGGAGAAAACATTATTTTTCAAGGTAAAGAGTATGCACTTTCATGCATGCGTCCATGGGCGTGGTGCGTCCCCACTCTCACCCTCTCCACGTATAGTCATCTTCCGATGACTCTCGTTTGTTGACCATGTTGACCATGCCGTGCAAAGCGTACCAAGGCTGGTGGACGAAGGCGAGGCCCCAGACTGGAACGCCCCAGAGATGGGGAAGACGCGACAGTGGAATCGCAGACAGAGACGAGAGGGAAACTTGACTGGTTCGGGTGCGGGGTGGGCCTACACTTGGCAGAGAATAATAGGAGGTGCGGAGGAGTGGAGGGATGGCCAGGCCATAGGTGGGTTAGCGTTTCACTGCAGGGCACGCAAAACAGAGCCGCTGGACGCCAGAGGCTGGAGCAGGCAGTCCCGACAACACTGGGGGAAGAAGATGAGAGATTGAAGAAGAATGTCGGTCGTTTGATGTAAATCCAATGCCTTGCTTAGGCCTCGACCTTTGTATTTTAATTTTTTGCGGAAGTGCTGAGGCTTCTTCCTACTGGCCCACATGTCAGCCAGTCCATTTGTTTTTTCTACTCCATTTGGTGGGCTGGGTTAAACAGTGATGTAGCGTCTATTCATCCCGTTTATATATTATGTTAGAATTTAAAGCCCACTTGCATTTTTCTTGAAATCTGCGGACTTGCTGGGCTGGTTGAAAATATCATGTTGGGCTGGCCGGAGAAATGTTATAAAAAATAAACACGTGATTGCACGTCTATTACTGCATTGGTCAGTAAAATCTTTGCAAGCTTATGTCCGCAATCACCAGGAGTTAACTTGCCAAGTTATATATAAACAATTATTATTATTATTATTTTGTAAGAACTTTCAATTTACGAAATAAAATATCATTTTAATTTGAAGAGTTAATAGGACGTGGGGTATTATTATTTTTTAGGCTAGACGTGGGACAGTTGAGTTGGTTCTAGGGAAAAGTACTGGGAGAAAACTCAGATTACATCGGAAAAAGTGGGAGAAAATTCAGATATAGGATTAATAAAAACAAAAAATAAAGGAAGTGGGAAGGTCTATACAATGGTTGGACGAACGACTGGTTTAACAGAACCTTATGTTGTTTCTATTATGTAGATGTAATAAAATAAGATATAAATATGAATTATACTATAATAGAAGGGAAAACATAGGTTTAGTTTTGCATTCTTGTAGAAAAATAGAACTGAGTTGTGCATCATCCTGAAAAAACAAACATAACTTGGGATGCTGATGTTATAGACAAGCTAGGCTGGGAGGCCCAGCGGCCGCTTGATACCTGCTGGACCCCAAAAAAAGTTGAAACCAGCTAGATCAACTATGTTTGCATGTCGTGGGCTATGCATATTAAACAGAAAAACCTAGGCCATGGACCTGATGGGCCCGGGACTGTGATACGTCTCCGTCGTATCTATAGTTTTTGATTGTTCCATGCCAATATTATTCAACTTTCATATACTTTTGGCAATTTTTATACTATTTTTGGGACTAACTTATTGATCCAGTGCCCAGTGCGAGTTCCTGTTTGTTGCATGTTTTATGTTTCGCAGAGAACCCATATCAAACGGAGTCCAAATGGGATAAAAACAGACGGAGAATTATTTTGGAATATTTATGATTTTGGGGAAGTAAAATCAACGCGAGACGGTGCCCGAGGGAGCCACGAGACAGGGGGCGCGCCCCAGGGAGGCAGGCGCGCCCTGGACTCTCCTGGGGACCCCGTAAGGCAGTTCACACTCTTCTTTTGCCGCAAGAAAGCTAATTTTATGAGAAAAATCTGGGCGAAAGAGTCACCCCAATCGGAGTTACGGATCTCCGGATATAAAAGAAACGGTGAAGGGGCAGAATCTGAGAATGCAGAAACAGAGAGAGACAGAGAGATAGATCCAATCTCAGAGGGGTTCTCGCCCCTCCCACGCCATGGGAGCCAAGGACCAGAGGGGAAACTCCACCCATCTAGGGAGGAGGTCAAGGAAGAAGAAGAAGAAGGGGGGCCCTCTCCCCCTTGCTTCCGGTGGCGCCGGAGTGCTACCGGGGGGCCATCATCATCACCGCGATCTTCACCACACCTCCATCATCTTCACCAACATCTCCATCACCTTCCCCCATCTATATTCAGCGGTCCACTCTCCCGCAACCCGTTGTACCCTCTACTTGAACATGGTGCTTTATGCTTCATATTATTATCCAATTATGTGTTGCCATCCTATGATGTCAGAGTAGATTTTCGTTGTCCTATCGGTGATTGATAAATTGCTATGATTGGTTTGAATTGCATGTTTTATTATTGGTGCTGTCCTATTGTGCCCTCCATGTCGCGCAAGCATGAGGATTTCCCGCTGTAAGGTTTGCAATATGTTCATGATTTGCTTATGGTGGGTGGCATGAGAGACAGAAGCACAGACCCGAGTAAGTAGGTTGTTTGCGTATGGGATAAAGGGGACTTGATACTTTAATGCTATGGTTGGGTTTTACCTTAATGATCTTTAGTAGTTGCGGATGCCTGCTAGAGTTCCAATCATATGTGCATATGATCCAAGAAGAGAAAGTATGTTAGCATATGCCTCTCCCTCAAATAGAATTGCAATAGTGATTATCGGTCTAGTAACGTAGTCAATTGCTTCGGGACAATTTCACAACTCCTACCACCACTTTTCCACACTCGCTATATTTACTTTATTAATTCTTTATCTAAACAGCCCCTAGCTTTTATTTACATGCTCTTAATTATCTTTCAAACCTATCCAACAACACCTACAAAGTACTTCTAGTTTCATACTTGTTCTAGGTAAAGC
>NW_025226920.1:0-3257 GCF_018294505.1 Triticum aestivum | reverse complement strand
TAAGTTTTACTCGTAGGGCGCGGTTGCCGGAACCTGTTCCGGCAACCACCTTTTGTACAAGTCTTGCCGATGTTGCATGTAATCCTTTGTACGAAGCCGGGCGCAGACCCCGTGCATAACTAAAGCTCATGTGCTCCGCACATCTTGTCAATTTCATGCTTTCTACTTTTCTTTGCATGAGTTATTTGACACTTTGTGCAGCGCCTACCCCCGGTAAGCAATAACGAGCCATAAGGCTCCATATCTTTATTTTCTCTTTTTCTCTTTCTCAAAGAAAGGAAGGTTCCCTCGCCCACAAGTTTGCCGGGGGGAAAGAAGAAGATAATGGTGTGGACCAAGCGTCGTTCGAGGAAGTTTCGCCTTACCGGGAAGCAAACGACAGAAAAGCTAAGTTGCTAAAGTTTGAGCAATCAGTTTTAAAATTTCTAAGTTATCTTCCTCGAACGACCGTGCTTTGTATGGAAAACCTGTGCGCGGAGGAACCAACTCGTAGCTAGTTGCGCCCTTACTTTGTTTCGAGTCTGCTCAACAATTTAAGTGAGCTGCGACTAGTTGCGACAAGGTTTCTTATCGGTAGCGGCACCGCCAGCAGGCTGCTGACGTCCCGCACTCAGCGCTCGCGGCTAAGGTGCCTGCGCCGACAAGTTCCCTAAAAGTGTAGGGCGAAAACATACAATGGAAGGAATCAAGTAAAGGAAATAACATAGCAATCGTTACCCAAAATAGAGTCATATTACAAGATAGCTTGTCGCAGCTCTAACAGATTGTTCTCATAACATGACCAGCAGCGACAAGAAAAGAGAAAACGGGCGGCCTAATCTACGCGATCGCCCTCAACCCTCTTGATCCCACTCACCTTGTCCACAATGGGTGCGACAAGGGCCTTGAGCGCTTCCAGATCAGCATCCAGCGGCAGGGACCTGAGGACGTTGGTGAGATTGAGGCCTGGGTTGCGGAAGGCCACCTTCACTAGCACCTTTTGAAGAGCTCCCGCACAGATCTTGCGTGACTCGTTGGCCAGCTGCTTTGGGATCTTCTCCCGGAGTCGCAAGAGGGCCGTCGCCACAACTTTGAAGAACAAGCTGAGCTTGGCGCTGGGTTGGAGGTGCTCATCGGAGGAGTACCCGAGATCCTCCATCCCCAGCTGCGCCAGCTCCCTGTCGATGGCTGCGGCAACA
Source organism: Triticum aestivum (assembly GCF_018294505.1). Taxonomy (NCBI): domain Eukaryota; kingdom Viridiplantae; phylum Streptophyta; class Magnoliopsida; order Poales; family Poaceae; genus Triticum; species Triticum aestivum. The sequence goes on along the minus strand of NW_025226920.1, from coordinate 2,079 downwards.
TCCACGAGACCCTCCGTCCAGTGCTCCACATTCTCCCTAAAAGTGTTCTGGGCGGCGGCAACACTCGCCAGCAGCACCTCGTCGGCCTTGATCTTCTTCGTCAAGGCCACCTCCTGCTCCCTGGCGCTGTCCAGCGTCTGAGTCAAAGTAACCAGCTTCAACTCAAGATCTGCGTTGGAGTCCTTGGCGGCGCTAAGCTCTTTGCTCCTCTCAGCGAGACGACCCTGCAGCTCGCCATGAGCGGCGGCGTCCTTCTCGCACTCATGCTTGAGCACAGCAAGCTCCTCGCTGCTCGCCTTGAGATCGGCCTCCAGCTGCACCATCTTCGTTTCCAGCTCCATCTTGGCGGCCTCGGCAGCTGCGGTGGCATCCTCTGCTTCCTTGAGAGCCCCGCCAAATGCTTGCTAGCGCGCGGCAAGCTCCTCCTTATGGCTGTCAAGGTTGACCTTGCGCTGCGCCAACTCGCCTTCCTGCGCAGATAGCTTTTCGGCAACAAGCTGTTGTTGCTCTTCAACTTCAGCCTTCTCGAGGAGGAAGGCTTTCCGCTCCTCGGCGACTTGCTCCCGCTCCTCTGCCAGGGATCGGAGAGCTTCCTGCCTGAGACCCCGGAGCTCCTCCGCGCACTTCTCAATGTCCACTCCCGCCTTCGCGACAAGCGCTTCTCAGGATTCCAGCTTGGCCTATCGGGCGCGGTAAAGTGACAACAGCTTCCGCAGCAGCCGCTCCTCCTTAGGCTCGTCGCTGCTGCTGCTTGGCGCGTCGACCAGCGTCAGCCCAGCGGAGGCGAGCACCTCTCCATCCAAGATCTCTCCTTCGACCGACACCCTGGAGCTTGACGCCCAGGGGAGCTTGATGAAGATGCCGTCGCGGGCCTTCAAAGAGGCGCCAGGCTAGGGCTCTTCGGAGCCTGGCGCTGCAGCAGCGGCGGAGGGATCGGCGGTCGGCGTAGCACCTGACGCTCCTGCGGCCTCGGGGCCGTCAGTGCAATTGCCGGATCCCTCGCCAGCTTCTGCGGCGGCAGCTTTGGTGGCCTCTTCGCCGGCGGGATCATGAGCGCCGGCCTCTCCTTCGGTGGCAACGGCGTCGTCGGTATTGCTGCGCGCGTTCTCCTCGCCGGCGAGCTCAGTTTCCATCGGCTCCGTGGCAGATGGATCTGACGAACGGAAAAAGGAGAAAAGTCGAGCAAATATCCAAAAAGAAAATCAGAAGAAGAAGAACCCAAGGGAAGTTTTCAAGCAAGAGGATTACCTGTACTAGGATCTGCAGTCATGGTCTCAACCACCGGAGGGTCGCCAGTGCTGTCCCTTGCCGGAGAACTGTCCCTTGCCAGAGAATTCTCCCTTGCCGGAGAACGCTCCCTTGCCGAGGAATCCTCCCTTGGCGGTGTAGTCGAAGCAGATGGCATTTCGGGAGCGGCTTCCGGGCACTCCTGGTGAGGCTGCTCTGCTCCTACACAAACCAACAGTCAGATATCAGCAAAGAAAGAGCACCCATGCGCGCCTGACAGCAGGAAGTAAACCATATACTTACGCTGGGGGCTGCACTGGGGGCTGCTTTGGGAAAAGTTGCCGAGTCCGGCAAGGTGGTCTCGAACACACCCCCTGCTGTCGCGGCGGGTTCGTCCTCGATGAAAATCACCGGGACCTTGGCTCTCTTCGCCGCTCTCTGGGCCAGAGTCCTGAAAAGGAATGGGTTCGGAGTAAAGCAAATCAGATACAAGACAAAACAGCAAGAATTGAAGAACTACAAGTACAACAAAGAATCTTACTCTTCCTCTTCCTCGTCGGAGCTGAGCGCAGAGAGGTCGAAGTCCGGCCCACCTTCGGTGCGACAAGGCGGAGGAGTAGGTTCCCTTAGCCGCTTGGCGGGAGCAGAAGCGGTGGTCCGGGAGGGCCCCGCTCCAGTTGCTGCAGCGGCGTGAGGTGCTCCCGGGCTCCTGAGGGAGCCTACATGAGGCTCTTTTGGCGATGTCTTCTGCTTCCTTGTTCGTCCCGCACGGCACATGCTGCAGCTCCACGCCCATGAACCGCTTTTCCATTTTGCACACCTCTTCTAGGTACGCCTCCATGTTTTCGTCCT
>NW_025226919.1:0-3270 GCF_018294505.1 Triticum aestivum | reverse complement strand
GCCGACTTACGAGAGCTCGCCCGTTTAGCTCGGACAAAGGTTTTTGCGAGAGCCGGACTATCCCAAAATTCTGCTTGGGTTTTCCAGGCGCTTTCCATCGCACAATACTTCTGTACTATGGTTGCCAAGTCAGCAAAGTGTACTATGTCACGGCGACTTATAGCGTTAAGGATTTCTTTGTTCGTGCAGTTTTTGCAGAAAAGTGAGACTGCGTCCTCCTCCCGATAGTCCTTGACCTTACTTAGCACAAGGAGGAATCTGGCCCAGCAGCGATGTACTGTGTCCTGGGGCTTTTGTCTGATATGGGAGAGACGGTTTAAGTCCGGGTGGGTGGGCGTAGCTGAATCCGGATTCTGATCCGATCTAGCGCCCAGGGGCAGGGGAGCTTCCGAGTTTGACAGCTCGGGATCCGGGGTGCTGCCCAATTTTTCTGGCCCAATACCCGATTCTAAGTCCGGGGTCTGGGTCATGTCTTCCCTTGAATGGGTGTCCAGCTCAGGGAGCTCGGTGATCCGGACATAATTCGTCCTCAAAATAGAGGGGTGATCCGTATGTGGCTCCTCCACTACCGCTATCTCATGGGTGGCCGCCGGGAATTTAATGTCCCTTTGGTCGGGTTTAAGCCCGATCCGGTCATAGTCTTAAGAACTCGTTAAGGGAGGAGAGCTCTATCGGATCCATCTGTTTGGCAAGTTCCAAATTGACGTGGAGGCTACGCGTGATGACTCGAGAGGTCATCGTCGGCGCGACAACCGATGGGCAGCCATAATGAAGTTGCCAAGTCGGAGAGTTTGGCCTAGAGCCAGTGCTTCCCCAGAGGTGATGTTGTCCTTGACAACGAGACGGGCCATCGAGCCTTGCAGCAACGACACAGAGGAACTCTCAATGAAAGCACCAATGTCGGTGTCAAAACCGGCGGATCTCGGGTAGGGGGTCCTGATCTGTGCGTCTTAGGCCGATGGTTACAGGAGACAAGGGACACAATGTTTACCCAGGTTCGGGCCCTCTCGATGGAGGTAAAACCCTACTTCCTGATTGATTGATATTGATGATATGAGTAGTACAAGAGTAGATCTACCACGAGATCATAGAGGCTAAACCCTAGAAGCTAGCCTATGATGATTATGATTGTGATCGTCCTTCTAAGGACCAACCCCTCCGGTTTATATAGACACCGGAGAAGGTTAGGGTTTACATGGAGTCGGTTACAAGGAAGGAAATATAATATCCGGATCGCCAAGCTTGTCTTCCACGCAAAGGAGGGTCCCATCCGGACACGGGACAGAGTCTTGAGTCTTGTATCTTCACGCTCCCACAGTCCGGACAAAGTGTATAGTCCGGCTGTCCGGATACCCCCTAATCCAGGACTCCCTCAGTAGCCCCTTAATCAGGCTTCAATGACGATGAGTCAGGCGCGCAGTCTTGTATTCGGCACTGCAAGGCGGGTTCCATCTCCGAATACTCCAAAGTACCTGTTACGACGAATAGTGTCCGGCTTCCCATCAATGTTGTACTCCTCGGCTTCAGTGCCTCAATAATAACCATCTCCACGTGTCGAGTGAATGTGAGGAGCCGAGGCATTTTTGCATTTTCCACCCCCGGTCCGGCAGGTTAACCGTCTATTTGAAGAGACAGGGATTCTCAGATCCAAACCTCACCCTCTTCCCTCGAGCAAGCATCCAACAGAGCGCTCCGGAAAGACCATTCCAACATGGCCAGCCGCCGCAACTCTTCTTCTCGCTCTCCTCGCTCCAAGCTAGGAGACCGGGAAGAGTGTTCAGTTCCTCACAACCGTTTGATAGATTTACAGACCCAAGGGTTTCTCCCACCGGCGTTCATGGTCCCCGTCCGAGCCGGAATAGCCACCTATAATGGCGGGGAGCAAGCGGAAGGATCTCCTAATCCCTCCCCAGAGGAGCGAATATGCCTCATCCCGCATCTGCTAAGGGGCGTTGGGTTTCTTATCCACCCATTTCTTCGCGGGCTCCTGGAGTTCTACGGCCTCTAGCTGCACAACTTCACCCCTGCCTCCGTGCTGCATATAGCAGGATATGTTGCCCTTTGTGAGCTATTTCTAGGCTGCGAGGCTCACTTTGGGTTATGGAAGAAGTTGTTCTGCCTTGTCCCTCGCAACCAGGGAGAATCCCTATGTCAAGTGGGTGGAGCCGAAGTATGGCGCATCGCCGAGACCGGATACCTATCCGGTACTCCCAAGAAGGCACCAGAGAACTAGCCTTCGGAGTGGTTTTATGTTGATGAAGTCCGGACAGGTCTCCCTGAGTTCAATAACGGTCCGCCGAAGGCACGTCGAAGCTGGCGCCCTCGGGGCCCCCAGGAGGAGGATACCAGAGAAATACACTTTCTGATGAAAAGGATAAAATTATTGGCCAAATCCGGGCTGGCGATAATCGAGGTTATGGCAATATGCATAATGCAAGGAGTGCAACCGCTTCAATATCGGGGGAAGCCCATGTGGCACTACAACGGGGAAGATGATGCCACCCGCTGTGACCATAAAGGTCCGGACTCTGCCACTGCTCTGGCGAGGATATTGTCCGATTTGTATAAGGGAGAAGAAGAAGAATTCCTTCATATTAAACCGCAGGATGTGTTTTCTATGTACAACCCCCCAAGCTGGGTAAGTCGTCATTCTTTCCCCCGCTTCACTCATTGTGGCGTTCTTCGCCAAGATTATTCATGTCACATCCCTAGTTCTAGTCTGCTCTGGGTTAGCTAGTGTTGTGTTGCATAATGTTTAAATTTCTCTTAGAGTTGAAATGGGGATTGTCCAAACCCTAGCATCAAAGGAAATCACTAGGTTCAACTAAAATAATTTCATTGAATCCAAATGGCTTTCAAAAATGTTCATCATTTCTGGATAATGCTAGAAACCATAACCAGAGGTGTTGCACATTTTTCCATGACATATTTGGTCACTGAATTAAATCATATGTACCTTGCATTTGGGCATTTAAATGCTAGTAAATATTTTAAATGCTCAAATAATTCTGGAAATAAGTGTGTGCTGTTGGAATTAATCTAAACAGAGCCTATGATTATTTTCAGGATTTTTGAAGGTGTCTAACTATTTTTAATAAATCCACAAACTTACAGAAAAATAGAAAAACAAAAACTAAATTAAGTAAGAGAGAGAGAGACTTACCTGGCAGCCCAGCCAGCCCACCTGGCAGCCCACTGGCCGGCCCAGCATTGTGCTGGCCCTTGCCAGCCACCTGCTTCCTCTCGCCAGGCAGGCAGAGAGGAGCGCGC
>NW_025226918.1:0-3289 GCF_018294505.1 Triticum aestivum | reverse complement strand
TTGCAAGTGCTCAAGCTCACCTTCAAGGCGGCGGCGGCGGCGCAACCTGCCGACTCGGACGCCCCTGGGCCCAAGGGGGCTGCGCCAGCCAAGAAGAAGCAGTTGTTCACCCAAGACAAGGCAGAAACCAAGCAGATGCTGGTTGACGAAGACGGATCCACCGACGCCACCTTCACCATAGGCGCCAACCTCGACCCCGAGCAGGAGGAGGCCCTGGTCAAGTTCCTGCGCGCGAACAAGAAGGTATTCACATGGGAGCCCGATCAGCTGGCGGGGATCCCTAGAGGCGTAATCGAGCACCACCTTAATGTGTGCCCAATGTCCGACCCATGAAGCAAAAAGCAAGGCGGCAGTCCACGGAAAAGTAGGCTTTCATCGTCCAAGAGACCCGCAAGTTGGAAGCTGCAGGGGTCATTCGCGAGGTCCGGTACCCAGATTGGTTGGCCAACCCAGTCGTTGTGCCGAAGAAAGGGGGAAAGGAACGCATGTGTGTCGACTTCACCAACCTCAACAAAGCTTGCCCGCAGGATCCGTTTCCGCTCCCCCGCATTGATGAGATCATCGACTCCACCGCCGAGTGCGACTTGTTGTGTTTCTTGGATGCCTTCTCTGGGTATCACCAGATCAAGATGGCGATAGAAGATGTGAAAAAAAGGCCTTTCTAACCCCGTGTGGGGTGTACTGCTACACATGCATGCCGTTCGGGTTGTGCAATGCAGGGGAGACCTTTCAGCGGCTGATGCACATCGCCTTGGGCCCGCAGCTCGGGAGGAACGTTGAGGCTTACGTCGATGATATTGTGGTGAAGTCTCGCGAGGCCAAGACCCTGATACAAGACCTGGAGGAAACCTTCGCGAGCCTCAATGCCGTGAGCCTGCGGCTCAATCTAGAGAAGTGTGTGTTTGGGGTCCCCTCAGGCAAGCTCTTGGGCTTCCTCGTGTCCCACCGAGGCATCGAGGCTAACCCAGAAAAGGTCAAGGCGGTCGAGGACATGAGCCCGCCAAAGACCCTCAGAGAAATGCAGAAGCTCACTGGGCGTGTGACAGCACTGGGACGCTTCATCTCCAAATTGGGGGAGCGAGCGTTGCCTTTCTTCCAGCTGATGAAGAAAAAGGGACCCTTTGAATGGATTGAAGAGGCCGACAAGGCATTCCAAGACCTCAAGAAGTACCTAACCAGCCCTCCGGTAATGGTGGCCCCGCACCCTCAGGAACCCCTGGTGCTCTACTTTGCAGCCACTCCCTACTCCGCCAGCGCAGCCCTGGTGGTGGTTAGGGAGGAGCATCGGAGCAAAGCCACGGCATCGGCCCGGGTCGAGACGAAGCGTGAACAAGGAAGACCCACAGAGACCGCTACCGCATCCGAGAAGGATCAGCCGCCACTGGGGAACACACTCGAGACAGCAGAAACCCCTCCCCCTAGCGACCGGCCGCTGGGGGCTCCCCTGTCTCAGGAGGCGCCACGGTCTCCGGAGGGCGCCATCGATAACAGTGTTCCCAACCTCGTTGAACATCCTGTGTACATCGTCAGCACAGTGTTGCGGGATGCAAGGGCACGGTACCCCATGCCTCAGAAACTTCTCCTCGCGCTATTGGTGGCCTCACGCAAGCTGCAGCATTATTTTCAGGGCCAGCCCATCAAGGTTGTCTCAGCGTACCCTTTGGAAAGGGTGCTCAGGAGCCCTAACTCAGCTGGAAGAGTCGCTGTGTGGAAAATTGAACTGCAAGCGTTTCAGCTCGAATTCAGCACAACCAGAGTCATCAAGGGGGCCGCCTTGGCAGATTTCGTAGTAGAGTGGGCGGAGGCGCCGGGCCTCAAGGCCGATGAGGATCGATCCCTCTCCCCGGGAAGCGAGGCACCGGACAGTTGGGTCATGTACTTCGACGGGGCATTCTCCAGGCACGGCGCGGGGGCTGGTGCGGTGCTTATATCTCCTACCCAAGACAAGCTCTACTACACCGTGCAGCTCTGTTTCGAGCATGGAGAAAAGGTCTCCAACAACATAGCATAATATGAAGGCTTGATAGCAGGCCTGAAGGCCGCGGCCGCCCTCGGAGTAGAGCGTCTTACCATCAAAGGTGACTCACAACTCCTCGTCAACTTCTCCAACAAAGTATACGAGCCGAGGGATGAGCACATGGAAACCTACCTTGCGGAGGTCCGCAGGATGGAGAAGCAGTTCTGGGGGCTGGAGTTACAGCACGTGCCCCGTGGCACCAATCAGGAGGCCCACAACATCACCAAACGAGCATCCATACGACTACCTTAGGAGCCTGGCGTCTTTGAAGAGAGGCTCTTCAAGCCCTCGGCCACGCCATCACTGTCAAGCGCGGTGCAGCCTCGGGAGGAGCTCCCCCAGCCGCCAGCCTCGGGAGCCCCGGTCTGTGGCCCGGCCTCAGGGGCGCGTCTGCTCTTGACAATGGAGCCTCAGGAGGGGTGCTGGATCACGGAGCTCCGGAGCTATCTGACACAAGGGATCTTGCCAGAGAAGGAGAAGCAAGCGGAGCGCGTGGCGCGGAAGGCCACATCATACTGCATCAGAGATGGAGAGCTCTACCGAAGGCGACTGAATGATGTGTCCCTGCGCTGCATCTCCAGGGGGCAAGGGAAGGAACTGCTGGCGGATATACACGGTGGAGACTGTGGGCATCATTCATCGTCGCGGACCCTCGTTGGCAAAGCGTTCCATAGTGGATTCTATTGGCCCACTGCGCTCAATGATGCCGTCGAGCTGGTGAAGGCTTGCGAGGCTTGCCAGTTCCACGCCAAGCAGATCCATCACCCGGCTGGAGGTCTGCAAACTATACCCCTCTCGTGGCCATTCACAGTCTGGGGGCTGGACATCCTGGGCCCATTTCCTCGGGCGCCAGGGGGCTATCGCTACCTCTACGTCGCCGTGGACAAGTTCACTAAGTGGGCTGAAGTGGAAGCCGTCCGCACCATCCCTGCAGGGTCTGCGGTCAAGTTCATCAAGGGCATCGTGAGCCGGTTCGGGGTGTCGAACCGCATCATCACCAACAATGGTTCGCAGTTCACCAGTAACCTCTTCAAAACATACTGTGCTAACCTTGGAACGCAGATATGCTACGCTTCGGTGGCGCACCCCCGAAGCAACAGTCAGGCCGAGCGGGCCAACGCGGAGGTCCTGAGAGGCCTCCAGACCAGGACATTCAAGAAGAAGTTGGAGGCTTGTGGACAAGGCCGGTACGACGAGCTTCAGGCCGTGATGTGGTCCATCCGCACAACCACGACCAAGCCAACCGGCGAGACCCCATTCTTCCTGGTCTAC
>NW_025226917.1:0-3290 GCF_018294505.1 Triticum aestivum | reverse complement strand
TAGAACTTGATGTAGTCTTGGGAACCCACTTGACCAAGGCCTTGGGAGCTTCTTCAAATGCATCAATCTCCTCTGGAAGCTTGTCCTTGCCTTTTTGCTTGTGGTCTTGTGGTGGAACATCATCTTGAGCTCGTGTCCCTTGGAAAGAAGTAGGATCATACTTCTCTTGTTGAGGAACAACCTTCGTCTTGGGGTATTGATCTTCTTCCCTCTCAACTCCATTGGCATTGAACTTTCCTCCAAATCCAACACCTTGATTCTTCCGGTGCCTTCCTTGCTTGCGTACAATTTCCTAAAATTGCTTACTCCCGGCAAGGCTCTTGTAGACACCCTTCTCTATAATTCCCTTCAATAAGCTATTTTCTTGCTCAAGTGTTACTTGGCTAAGAGAATCATTAGTGGAATCAAGAGAACTACTAGAAGCAACAACATTGGATTTAGCATGATTATTGTCACTCCTAGAAGAAGAATCTTTCTTGCTCTTATTACTAGACTTGATTTGTGGCATGTAAGTAGATAAGAGTAAATGCTTGGCAATGTAAGAGGAACTTTTCTTGCGAAGATCATCATTAATTGCCTTTAAAAACCAATGCTCTTGCTCAAGGTTGATCTTTTCAAAGCGTAACTTCTCATGAGTCTTTAAAAGTTCTCGATGATCTTCCAAGATAGTTTCATGAGCTAAATTAAGAGTGTTTAGTTCTTTGGTTAGGCTCTCAATATTCTCCTCATCATTCTCATTTGTTTTATCCTGATTAGCATGATTAATTGATGCTTCATCATAGTATTCATCACTAGAGTTGTCAACAAGTAAATCATCATCACCGAACAAGTTATCTTCATCATTACTGAAATCAACATACTTGGGGTGTGATACCTTTGGGCCTTTAGCCATGAAGCATCTTCCAATTACTTCATTTGGTGAGTCAAATATGTCTTAGGAGTTGGTTGACACAAGTGCTAGACCGGCAACACCTTCATCTTGAGTATATTCGGAGTCGGAGTGATAGCTTCTTTCGGAGTGATTTTCGGTGTCGGAGCCGGATACCCATTCACCAACATGAGCTTGATGTCTTTGTTTTGTGTAGCTCTATGATGACTTGTCCTTCCTTTCTGAATCCCTGCTTCTCCGGGATGTTCTTCATTCATAATGATCATCTCTATTCCTCCTCTCTCTTGGTGGTGATTCTTCTCTTCTGCTTCTCCTTTTGGGTGAATCTTCTCTCCTTTTGTAAGGAGCCATACACTCATTGAAATAGTGTCCGGGTCTTCGACAATTGTAGAAATTACGTTCACGACTCGAAGATCTTTTGTCATTGTAGGACCTTGACTTGGAACTTCTTTCTTTGCTTCTACTCTTGTAGAACTTGTTGAAGTTTTTCACCATTAAGCTCAGTTCCTCATTGAAGGTTTGTTTCTCACTTGATGATGTAGGAGCATCACATGAGGCTTTGTAAGCACCACTTGTCTTGTTGTGAAGCTCTTCCTTATCCTTGAGTGACATCTCATGAGCAACAATTCTTCCAATGACTTCCGTTGGCTTGAGATCTTTGTAATTGGGCATCAATTGGATCAATGTGCACACGATATCATATTTTCCATCCAAGGCTCTTAGGACCTTCTTGATGATGAATTTTTCGGTCATCTCTTCACTTCCTAAGCCGGCAATTTCATTTGTGATGAGAGCAAGCATAGAGTACATTTCAGCGACACCTTCACCATCCTTCATTTTGAACTTGTCAAGTTGACTTTGAAGCACATCCAATTTGGATTCATTGACGGAGTTGGTACCTTCGTGCATGTAAATAAAAGTATCCCAAACTTCCTTTGCATTCTCAAGGCGACTGATTTTGTTGAATTCTTCGGGGCACAATCCATTGAAGAGGATATCACAAGCTTGAGCGTTGTATTGCAGCATCTTCAACTCTTCGGCGGTAGCTTCACGGTTCGGTTCTCTCCCATCGAAAAATTCACCTTGCAATCCAATACACACAATAGACCAAACGGCGGGGTTATGTCCAATAATATGCATTTTCATCTTATGCTTCCAACTAGAAAAAATAGTACCATCAAAGTAAGGACCTCTACGGTGGTAATTTCCCTCGCTAGATGCCATACTCTCCTAGGTTTGAAACCAAGGATATGATCACCAAAAGCTATGGAAATCAAAGCAAATGGAGACCAAAGCTGTGATTCCAATTGTAGGATCGAAAGTATGTCTAGAGGGGGTGATTTGACTACTTGACCAAATAAAAACTTAAGGTTTTCCCAATTTTAGTTCTTGGCAGATTTTAACAACTTAGCACAAATCAAGCAACCTTAACACAATTCAAGCAAGCATGCAAAGAGTATATGAGCAGCGGAAAGTAAATGATGCAACTTGCAAGAATGTAAAGGGAAGGGTTTGGAGAGTGCAAACGCAATAGGAGGCACAGATGTTTTTGTCGTGGTTCGGATAGGTGGTGCTATTGTACATCCACGTTGATGGAGACTTCAACCCACAAAGGGTTACGGCTGCACGAGTCCATGGAGGGCTCCACCCATGAAGGGTCCACGAAGAAGCAACCTTGTCTATCCCACCATGGCCATCGCCCACGAAGGACTTGCCTCACTAGGGTAGATCTTCACGAAGTAGGCGATCTCCATGCCCTTTCAAACTCCTTGGTTCACTCCACAATCTTGTCGGAGGCTCCCAAGTGACACCTAACCAATCTAGGAGACACCACCCTCCAAAAGGTAATAGATGGTGTGTTGATGATGAACTCCTTACTCCACACTCAAGTCACTCTCATAGGATTGGATCTGGTGGAAAGATGATTTGAGTGGAAAGCAACTTGGGGAAGGCTAGAGATCAAGATTCATATGCTTCGAATGGAATATCTTGGTCTCAACACATGAGTAGGTGGCTCTCTCTCAGAAAATGAGTAGTGGAACTATAGGAACGATCTCATGGCTTCCCTGACGAATGAGGAGAGGGTGGAGGGGTATATATAGCCTCCACACAAAATCTAACCGTTACATACATTATACCAAACTCGGTGGGACCGAATTAGAAAACTCGGTCAGACCGATTCAGTGCATATGTGACCGTTAGGCAATTTCGGTGGGACCGACATGTCATCCCGGTGGGACCGATATCATTAGGGTTAGTGCATAACGTAATCTCGGTTGGACCGATTACTCAAACTCGATTGGACCGACTTTGGTAATAAGCTCACAGAGAGTTGGTCAGGCAAACTCGATGGGACCGATTCGCTCATCTCGGTGGTACCGAGGCGTTACGAAAAGGAAAC
>NW_025226916.1:0-3305 GCF_018294505.1 Triticum aestivum | reverse complement strand
TTCTTCTCTTCTACATCATGGTTTAGATAGAGATGATGAAACTTGTGTGTGTGCCATGACCATGCAGTTGCATTTATTCGAGACATGACATGACTTGTGTATCACTATTTTGGAGATGTGATGATATTTGAGTTGGATGATGATGATAGTGATGATGATGATGGTATGACGAGACTACTGTATGTTTATGATATGATGAGAATAATGTGTGTTTATTATGATATGATGAAACTACTATATAGAGCATGCACAAATACATCACAAATACGTAGGGGGGGAATAAATTTGTGAAAGCAGGAATATTGGCAGTAGCGCTCACTACAAGAAAAAACACTTTCGTGATGATACATGTTTGTCACAGTAGGTCACATTTTCTGTCATGCATGTACATCCACGACGATTTTATGACAGATCAAGATATTCATACATGTGCTCTCGTAGAAGTGTTCCATGACAATACTAAGATTATCATCACGGAAGTGTCCACTTCCATGACGATAAATGGCACATCATGGAAGTGTTTTCGTCAAGGGTAATCGACACGTGGCATCCACCATAACGGGTCGTCTTTAAGCTATCGGGTTCCGGTTTGGATCCGATAACCCGTTAACAGCACCGACCAATGGGGATTTTCCACGTGTAAAATTCTCATTCGCCAGATGATCCACGCGTCAGCTCATCGTTGGGACAGATGTCATCCCTACAATGGATGGAAGACGCGTATGATATGTGGACACGTGGCACAACCCAACAATGGCCCATGTAAAGTAAAAAGGCCGGCCCAGCTAAAGGCCCACCATATTTTTTGAAACACTAGTGGGCTGGCCCGTTAATAGCCTGCCATGTTTCCGGTCAAATTAAGGCCCATATTAGATCAGGCCCGTTCATAAACTGTCATGTTTTGGGCTAAATTACGACCCATATCAGACCAGGTTCGTTAACATGCCACTTTTCTTTTGGGCTCATTCTAAGCCGGGTTTGTATTTCAGCTTGTTAAATGCCCGTTTACTAGTTCGGCCCGATAATAGTTTCAGCCTATTAGCGGTCCGTGGTGCATCTAGGCCGTTGTTAGCCCAGTTTCACTTCAGGCCATTTAACGGACCATGTTGAAATGGGGCTATTTCTTGTCTGAAGTAACTTTAGGCCTCTTAAGGGCCTGTAGTCTTTGTGGATAAATTTCAGCACAACTAGCCTATCGGCCTGTCAATGGCCAGTGTAACAGTTGGGCCTAATTACAACCCATGTTGAATCTGGCCTACTTACAGCCCATCTGGTAATGGCCCGTGACACTGTTGGCGTACGACCCACATTGATACCGGCCTGCTTAAAGCCCATAATTTTATTGGGCCAAACAGGGCCCGAGATATATTTTGGCCTGTTAACGTCTCCTTCTATTCGGGCCGAACATGGGCCTAAGGCAGTTTCGGCCTGTATTGGCCCGTGAATTTTCCGGATCAACGCTAGCCGAATCTAGTTTTTATTCTGCTAAAAGCCCATGGAATTCTCTCGCCCAGCTGGCCAGAACTTTACTCGGCCTGTTAAAGGCAGAAAACTACTATACGTTTAGACCTGCTAATGGCCATAGATGATTATAGGCCCACATTTTAGCCCATATATAGCGAGTTATGGGCCGGCCTGAAGACCAACAACGTCGAGATCCGTTGAAGCTTCTGGCCCAAATTATAGCATACTGACCAAGAATATACCTAGACTATACAATAAAGAAATTACGGCATATTACATCCACTGGGCATCAAAATTTGCCACCGGTGATAATAAAGTGCAATATGACTGTGGATTACATACGCCGGGCATCAATGGTCGCCACCCATGCATATAAACGCGCTGACAAAAGAATATACAAAACTGAGAGCACTTCAGAAGGCATTCCGCCTGCCTTGGTGGTGCACCAAAAGCAGCAGAACAAGCTGTTAAGACCTTAGTTGTGTCAACGATAGATGCTCTAACCATAGCTTTCTAGCAAGAAAGCACACATGGATGTCCTCTGAGGCCTTCTTTACATAATTGACATCGAGTCGGAGCTGAGCTAAAGCAAGCCTTTCCACTTTAAGTCCAGACTGAACAAGTCAAACTGATTGAGGTAGCAACTGCACAGAGGTTGTCTCACAACTGCTGGTGAGTAGCTTCAACTCACTGTCTTCATCAAGATATGACCTTGGGGTCATCTTGCTCTCTTTAAGATGGTTTGGCTCACTATCTTCCCTGAAGTTCTGCCTGGCATAAGAGATGTGTTGTAGGGTCAAACCCTAGAGGGGATCTTTTCACACTTGGAGGGGAAAAAGGAGGAAAAACACTCAAGAACACAAGGAACAAAACTCTCAAACAAACCCAAATAACACATCCACTAGAGTAGCATACATGAGATCCACAAGATTACAAGATCAACCCAAGGATAATGGCACTAGGGTAAGGTTCTCCTCACTAGGTGAGGTCTTCAATCGAAAGAGGATCTTCTCCAAGAGGAGCTTCTCCAAGAGGAGGTCTAGATCTCCTAAAGGAGGAAGATGAGCAAAGCCCTCTTTTGTGTTCTAAATACTTTGCTGACCCTACAAATCACCTAGGAGATAGATACTTATAGTCTAGGGACAGACTAGGAGGGGAGAGGGGATACAAGGTCAAAGACCCGAAGAGACACGCAGGCCCTCGCGGAGTGGTCCGGGCACTCGGGGTGAAGGGACCGGGCACCCGGACCGGTCAGAGGCCGCGGGCACGATCGGCCGGGCACCCGGGGCGCCGGGGCCGGGCACCCGGTCCACACAGGGGCGGCTGGGAAGGGGGGCCGGGCACCCAAGGGTCTCATGCCTGGGCACCCGGGGTCGCCCCAGGCGGTCGGCAGGGCAGGGGCTGGGCACCCGGGGGGTGCGGCTATAGGCGAGCAGGGCCCGGGCACCCGGGGGCCAAGTGGCCGGGCACCCGGACCGAGCAGGGGCAGCACCCGGGTGGAGTTGGAGGTGGCCGGGCACCCGGAGTGTCCATGGGGCTTGGCCATCTTGCGCCCTTCCTTCTTCTCGACCTCTTCTTCATTCTCCTGCTCCATGGATGCTCGAACCTCCATCTTCTCCTTCCCACGATCATCTTTGATGTACCTAAGAATGCATAGCGTATCTCTTTGAGGTAGTATCCCATTGTCATGTGAAACTGGACGAAACTCGGAGAGGAAAGAAGTGACCTCGTTCCTGATGTTGCGTGCACGTGCTCTCGTCATTGGCCCTCTTGGTGCTTGCGGTGGTGATGGAGTGTCGGTGCGGGTAGTCGAGGGATGCTCAGCATCATCTCCCCCCCCC
>NW_025226915.1:0-3317 GCF_018294505.1 Triticum aestivum | reverse complement strand
CAAAACATAAAACATGCAAAAAACAGGAACTGGCACGGGGCACTGTATCAATATATTAGTCCCAAAAATAGTATAAAAAGTTGCCAAAAGTATATGAAAGTGGTATAATATTGGCATGGAACAATCAAAAATTATAGATACGACGGAGACGTATCAGCATCCCCAAGCTTAGATTCATGCTCGTCCTCGAGTAGGTGAATGATAAAAAAATAATTTTTGATGTGCAATTCTACCTAGCATAATATTGATCATGTAATCTAATCATGGCATGAATATTAAGACACCAGTGATTCAAAGCAATAGTCTATCATTTGACATAAAAGAATTTAATACTCGGGAATCCCAACAAACAATCATGTCCTACAAAATCATATAGTCTTTTATGCTCCCTTTTCTTAACACAAGGTACCCCTCATGCTCATCCTGGTGTCAACCAAGCAATTGGTTCATACTTTTTAACGCGCTTCAGCTTTTTCAACCCTCACGCAATACATGAGAGCAAGCCATGGATATAGCACTATAGGTGGAATAGAATATGATGGTGGAGGTTTATGGGGAGAAGACAAAAAGGGATAAAGTCTCACATCTACGCGGCTAATCAATGAGCTATGGAGATGCCCATCAGTAGATGCCAATGCGAGGAGTAGGGATTGCCATGCAACGGATGCACTAGAGCTATAAGTGTATGAAAGCTCAAACTGAAACTAAGTGGGTGTGCATCCAACTTGCTTGCTCATGAAGACCTCGGGAATTTTAGGAAGCCCATCATCGGAATATACAAGCCAAGTTCTATAATGAAAATTCCCACTAGTATATGAAAGTGACAATATAGGAGACTCTCTATATGAAGAACATGGTGCTATTTTGAAGCACAAGTGTAGTAAAAGGATAGTATCATTGCCCCTTCTCTCTTTTTCTCTCATTTTTTGGTGGGCTTCTTTGGCCTCTTTTTTTATTTAGGCTTCTTTGGCCTCTTTTATTTTTCATAAAGTCCGGAGTATCATCCTGACTTGTGGGGGAATCATAGTCTCCATCATCCTTTCCTCACTGGGGCAATGCTCTAATAATGATGATCATAACACTTTTATTTACTTACAACTCAATTTACAACTTGATACTAAATATGACACTATATGAATGCCTCCGGCGGTGTACCGGTATGTGCAATGATCTAGCATAGCAAAGATAACATAAAACTGACAAGCCATGAAAACATCATGCTAGCTGTCTTACGATCATGCAAAGCAATATGATAATGGATGCTCAAGTCATGTATATGATGATGATGGAAGTTGCATGGCAATCTATCTCGGAATGGCTATGGTAATGCCATAATAGGTAGGTATGGTGGCTATTTTGAGGAAGATATAAGGAGGCTTATGTGTGATAGAGCATATCGTATCACGGGGTTTGGATGCACCGGTGAAGTTTGCACCAACTCTCGAGGTGAGAAAGGGCAATGCACGGTACCGAAGAGGCTAGCAAATTACGGTACCGTTGATTCTTCCTCCCAAAAATCATAAATATTCCAAAAACATTCTCCGTCCATTTTTATCCCGTTTTGACTCCATTTGATATGGGTTTTCTGCAAAACATAAAACATGCAAAAAACAGGAACTGGGACGAGGCACTGGATCAATATGTTAGTCCCAAAAATAGTATAAAAAGTTGCCAAAAGTATATGAAAATTGTATAATATTGGTGTGGAACAATCAAAAATTATAGATACGACAGAGACGTATCATGGTTGCGCACACGAGCCCACATATTCACCATATCAATACACCACTATGGATCCGCTCCCGTCTCCCTACGAGAACACCATACATAGAACTCACGCTTATCTTGTGCATCTTAGAGTATCCACTTTCACTTGTCTATGAACTGCATAAGCAACCAAGTAGTACTTTTCCACGGACGCGGCTATTCGAATAGATGGTGTTAACCCTGCAGCGGTGTACTTCTTCACACACGCTCTCGCCACTTACCGCCATGTACACGTCCTGTATCTCGGCAACCTTCAAGTGGAAGCCTGGCGAGGGTGTCGGCCACGACCTGACTAACCACACAAGTTCGTAGTCCAGGTTTATCGCCTATTTAGCTTCCATACGCAGGGAATCTAGCCGACATTTTCACTACGGCCCCGAACAATTTGTGTAGGGTTCCCGAGGAACCAAATGGGTGTCATGTTACACTGGGCTACGTACCTACCGCATCACAGCCCACCCCTAGGGTCAGCGCTGTGCACGGCCTCTAGTATACTACAAACACCAGAAACTACTTGCAACTCCTGGATAGAGGACAAGGGTGGTTACTAAGCCGAGAGTGTCAATTAAGGACCCCAATGTGTGGTAGTAGCTGATCTTGAATCACACACAAAGAACTCAGTTCCTAAGGATGGTTCCAATGAAACAACACACCATGTACTCCTACATGGCCTCTCATTGATACCTTTACCAAATCGTGTTCACACACTTAGCTCTCAACAGTAGGACATGTTCTCACCATACCAATCCATCCCAGATGAATCAGACCCAACACAACTCTAAGCATAGCAGGCATAACAACAAGCATGAATGAGTAGGCACATCATGGCTCAAACAACTCCTACTCATGCTAGTGGGTTTCAACTATTTACTGTGGCAAAGACAGGTCATGCAGAGGAAAGGGGTTCAACTACCGCAGCATGTAACAGTTGAATTGTTGTTGCCCTAATGCAGTAACAGAGAGCAGGAGCAAGAGAGTTGGATTGTATCGGAACGAACGAGGGCGTTTTGCTTGCCTCACACTTCTGAAGATAGTATAGCTCTTCATCGGTGTCAACGATCACAACGTCGGAACAACATCCACTAAGAGGGAACAACACCGACAAACAGAGAAGGAACACAATCAATGCAATGAAACATTATGATGCATGAATTTTCTGATATTTTTTCATATATAAATCATTTCATTTGGAGTTACGGTTTATTTTCTATAATTTTTCGAAGTTTAGGACATTTTATGAAATAAATAAATCATTTCTGATTTATTTCAAATCCCAGAAAACCTTTAATACATCACCAGTACATCACAGTGACGTTAGCAGGTCAACTTGTCGCCCAGAGTCAAACCTGACATGTGGGGTCCACATGTCAGTGGCACAGTTAGTTAACTAGGTTAATTACCATTAAACTAACCCTAACTAAAGTGTCAGTAGGGATGGCCCCACACGTCAGTGAGTCAGTTGGTTAATTAAGTTAAATTAGAAACTTAACCCAAATTAGCAGGGGCTAGGGCCCACTTGTCAGCGACCCATGGGATCATTTGGTTAGTGC
>NW_025226914.1:0-3323 GCF_018294505.1 Triticum aestivum | reverse complement strand
TTTCTCTCAAATTAATTTAAGTGAAGCAAGAGAGAATTTCTTGAAAATTTTACTAAATCTCAAATAAATCTAAGTGAAGCAAGAGAGCATTTCTTCAAAAATACTAAGCACACCGTGCTCAAAAAGATATAAGTGAAGCACTAGAGCAAGTCCGTTGCTCATAAAAATTTAAGTGAAGCATAGAGAGAAATTCTAGCAAGTCATGACATAATTTTGGCTCTCTCAAATAGGTGTGTCCAGCAAGGGATCAAGACTTAAAACACAAAAATAAAACAAGCAAAGACTCATAACATACAAGATGCTCCAAGCAAAACAAATATCATGTGATGAATAAAAATATAGCTTCGAGTAAAATACTGATGATCGTTAGAAGAAAGAGGGGATGCCACTCGGGGGCATCCCCAAGCTTAGTTGGTTGCTCATTTTTGGATAATAGCTTGGGATGCCGAGGCATCCCCAAGTTAGGATCTTCTATCCTTTATTCCTTCATCCATCGTAAGATAACCCAAAACTTGAAAACTTCAATCACACAAAACTCAACAAAACCTTCATGAGATCCGTTAGTGTAAGAAAGCAAATCACTACTATAAGTATTGTACCAAACCAATTCATATTTTGTTTTTGCATTATATCTACTGTATTCCAACTTTTCTATGGCAAAAACTCATCAAAGAAAACCAAAGAGCCATCAAAATAAGCACACAACGCAAAGAAAACAGAATCTGTCAAAATAGAACAGTCTCTAGAAATCTGACTATTTCGAAAACTTCTGGAACTCCAAAAATTCTGAAAAATTAGGAAGACCTGAGTAATTTGTATATTAATCTTCTGCAAAAAGCATTGGCATTTTAGCATGCTTTGGTAAAAAATGAGAATTTTTTTCGTGAGCGCAAAAGTTTCTGTTTTTCAGCAAGATCAAACAACTATCACCCAAGAAGATCCTAAAGGCTAATTAAAACACAAAAACACAATCATAACAGTAGCATAATTGTGCATACACTCAATAACAAGAAGCAAAAAGCAAAAATAAATTTATTCATTCGGTTGCCTCCCAACAAGCGCTATAGTTTTACGCCCTTAGCTAGGCATAAAGCAAAGATCTAAGTTTTGTCATCCTTGTTCTTTGGAAAGAAAAGGGAAAATTTCCTATCAAGGGCATTTAATTTTCTATTCTGTGAAAGCACATGGCCATTGATAGCAGAAGAAAGATTAAGCATGTTGCAAAAATTCGTATCTAAACTAGCCTTCATCTCTTTAATTTTTTCATTTTGATAAAAGCACATAAGAGTAGTTGATTCAATATTTTCTCCGTTGGGGTGCCCAAATATGACTTTCATCCTCTCATAAGTCTCAATGGCATCCCCTTCAAGAAAACCGTTTTCAAATATAGAATCTAAAACTTGCTTGATGGAAGAAGGTAATCCAACATAAAAACTTTTCAAGTATATCTCTATCTCATATTGGGGCACATAGCTAGCTCGAATTCTCAACAACCTATCCCAAGCATCTTTCAAAGATTCATCAAGTAAATAGCGAAAAATTCCGAACTCATCTTCATCACAGCGGTTAAGATTTTCCTTAACCACCCTGGTAGATCCTTTCATAGCATCATTGTTTATGAGCTTAGAGAGGACAGAGGGGCTATCCAAAGTATTAAGACTCGGGAGAAAACCCTTAGCTCTTTTAAGATTGGACATGGCGACAAAATGGAGAACAAAAAAGAGAGACAAATAAAATGGCAAATTTTTGTGAAGTGGGGGAGAGGAAAACGAGATGTAAATGGCAAATAATGTAAATTGCAGGGAGATGAGATTTCTGATTAGGAACCTGGTATATGTTGAAGATCCTCCCCGGCAACGGTGCCATAAATTCCTTTTGATGTCGCTTAAAGTTACACCGGTATTTCCCCAAAAACGAAGGGATGATGCAGCACATCGGCGGTAGGTATTTCCCTCAAATATGAAACCAAGGTTATCGAACCAGTAGGAGAACAAAGCAACACAACGTAAACAGCCCCTGCACACAGATAACAAATCCTCGCTACCCGACGTGTTAAAGGGGTTGTCAATCCCTTTCAGGGTACAGCGCCTCAAGTAGGCAAACGGGCGTGAGATAAATTTGTAGTAAATTGAGAGATCGACCACCAAATAAAATAAATAAGGAAAATTGCAGCAAGGTATTTTTTATTTTTGGTTTAATAGATCTCAAAATAAATGCAAGGAAAAAGTAGATCACAAAGGCAAATAATATGAGAAAGACACCCGGGGGGCGTAGGTTTCACTAGTGGCTTCTCTCGGGAAAAAATAGCAAATGGTGGGTGAACAAATTACTGTTGGGCAATTGACAAAGCTTCAAATACTCATGACGATATCCAGGCAATGATCATTATATAGGCATCACGTCCAAGATTAGTAGACCGACTCCTGCCTGCATATACTACTATTACTCCACACACTGACCGCAATCCAGCATGCATCTAGTGTATTAAGTTCATGGAGAAATGGAGTAATGCAATAAGAACAATGACATGATGTAGAAAAGATCTATATATGTAGAGATAGACCCCATCGTTTTACCCTTAGTGAGGGAGTCCTGGATTAGGGGGTGTCCTGATAGCCGAACTATCACCTTGGGCCGGACTCCTAGACTATGAAGATACAAGATTGAAGACTTCGTCCCGTGTCCGGATGGGACTTTCCTTGGCGTGGAAGGCAAGCTTGGTGATACGGATATGTAGATCTCCTACCATTGTAACCGACTCTGTGTAACCCTAACCCTCTTCGGTGCCTATATAAACCGGAGGGTTTTAGTCCGTAGGACGAACAACAATCATACCATAGGCTAGCTTCTAGGGTTTAGCCTCTCTGATCTCGTGGTAGATCTACTCTTGTACTACCCATATCATCAATATTAATCAAGCAGGAGTAGGGTTTTACCTCCATAGAGAGGGCCCGAACCTGGGTAAAAACATCGTGTCCCTTGTCTCCTGTTACCATCCGCCTAGACGCACAGTTCGGGACCCCCTACCCGAGATCCGCCG
Organism: Triticum aestivum; assembly: GCF_018294505.1. Lineage (NCBI taxonomy): Eukaryota > Viridiplantae > Streptophyta > Magnoliopsida > Poales > Poaceae > Triticum > Triticum aestivum. Next base: position 283 of record NW_025226914.1, on the reverse strand, counting down.
GTTTTGACACCGACATTGGTGCTTTCGTTGAGAGTTCCTCTGTGTCGTCATCTTCAGGCCCGATGGCTCCTCCGATCATCAACAATGATGCGGTCCAGGGTGAGACCTTTCTCCCCGGACAGATCTTCGTATTCGGCGGCTTTGCACTGCGGGCCAATTCGCTTGGCCATCTGGAGCAGATTGAAAGCTACGCCCCTGTCCATCAGGTCAGATTTTGAAGTTTGAACTACATGGCTGACGTCCGCGGAGACTTGATCTTCGATGGGTTCGAGCCACAGCCAAG
>NW_025226913.1:0-3334 GCF_018294505.1 Triticum aestivum | reverse complement strand
GTTGACGTTGGACAAGGAACACAACATAATGGTTTATGTTTTCCGACATCTCAGTTAAAGTATATTGTCATTGACCTTCCAAACATGTTGAGCTTGCCTTTCCCCCTCATGCTAGCCAAATTCCTTGCACCAAGTAGAGATACTACTTGTGCTTCCAAACACCCTTAAACCTAGTCTTGCCATGAGATTCCACCATACCTACCTATGGATTGAGTAAGATCCTTCAAGTAAGTTGTCATCGGTGCAAGCAATAAAAATTGCTCTCTAAATATGTATGACTTATTAGTGCGGAGAAAATAAGCTTTGTACGAACTTGTTGTGGAAGTAATAAAAGCGACGGACTGCATAATAAAGGTCCACATACAAGGGGCAATATAAAGTGACGTTCTTTTGCATTAAGATTTTGTGCATCAACCCTAAACGCGCATGACAACCTCTGCTTCCCTCTGCGAATGGTCTATCTTTTACTTTATGTTTTTACTTTATGCTTGAGTCAAGGTGATCCTCACCTTTCCCTTTTTCATTTTATCCTTTGGCAAGCTCCTCGTGTTTGAAAGATCATGATATATATATCAAATTGGATGTAAGTTAGCATGTGCTATTTTTTGTTGACATCACCTAAAGGTGAATACGTTGGGAGGCAACGCAATAAGCCCCTATCTTTCTCAGTGTCCGGCTGAAATTCTATAACCACAAGTATTGCATGAGTGTTAACAATTATAGGAGACTACGAGATAGTTGAGTATGTGGACTTGATGAAAAGCTCTATTCTTGACTCTTTCTGATGTTATGATAAATTGCAATTGTTTCAATGACTGAGATTATAGTTTGTTAGTTCTCAACGAAGTTTCTGAACCATACTTGACATTGTGAATAGATTGTTACTTGATCATGAAAAGTTTTATGAGATAAGCTACTATTATGACACATATTGATGCTAGAAAAGTTTATTGAAATTATCATTGATCAAACTTGTGCACCTTCTAGCATTCACACTTCATAAATTATTTCTTTTATAATTTACCTACTCGAGGACGAGCAGGAATTAAGCTTGGGGATGCTAATACGTCTCCAACGTATCTATAATTTATGAAGTATTCATGCTATTATATTATCCATCTATGATGTTTTATATGCATTTATATGTCATCTTATATGATTTTTGGGACTAACCTATTAACCTAGAGCCCAGTGCCAGTTTCTGTTTTCTCCTTGTTTTAATATTTTACAGAAAAGGGATACCAAATGGAGTCCAAATGACGTGCCAATTTTTAGGATTTTTTCTGGACCAAAAGAAGACCATGAAGCATCGGAGTTGGGCCAGGGGAGTACCGGGCTACCCATGAGAGTGGGGGGCGCACCCCCTCCCCTAGGGCGCGGCCCCCTATCTCGTGGACAGCCCGGAGGCCCCCTTGACGTGAAATCAACGCCAAAAATCCCTATAAATACTGAAACTTTCGGGAGTTAACCTAGATCAGAAGTTCCGCCGCCGCAAGTCTCGGTAGCCATGAGAAATCAATCTAGGCCCTCTCTGGCACCCTGCCAGAGGGGGCCATCATCACCAGAGGCCATGGAGGAGGATCTCGGAGGGGCCATCATCTCCATGAAGGCCAAGGACCAGAGGGGGAAAGCGATGGAGGAGGAAGCACAAGGGGGAGAACCTCTCCTCCTCTATCTTGGTGGTACCGGAGTGCCATCGGGAGGGAATCATCGTCGCGGTGATCGTCTTCATCAACATCACCATCATCATCACCGTCCTCATCTCTCTTTACGCGGTCCACTCTCCGCACCCCGCTGTAATCCCTACTTGAACATGGTGCTTTATGCTACATATTATGATCCAATGATGTGTTGCCATCCAATGATGTTTTGAGTAGATATCTTTTGTCTTTGGGTTGATTGATGATCTAGATTGGTATGAGTTGTATGTTTCACTTTGATGCTGTCCTAAGGTGCCCTCCGTGTCGCGCAAGCGTGAGGGATTCCCGCTGTAGGGTGTTGCAATACGTTCATGATTCGCTTATAGTGGGTTGGTGAGTGACGGAAACACAAACCCGAGTAAGAGGGGTTGTTGCGTATGGGAATAAAGAGGACTTGATGCTTTAATGCTATGGTTGGGTTTTACCTTAATGATCTTTAGTATTTGTGGATGCTTGCTAGAGTTCCAATCATAAGTGCATATGATCCAAGTAGAGAAAGTATGTTCGCTTTTGCCACTCCCTAATATGAAATTGCAATAGTGACTACCGGACTTGTTAACAATTGCCTAGGACAATTCCGCACATCGATCCACCATTATTCCACACTCGCTATTTATATTATTTAGTAATATATTCTAACCTTATGATAACATCACCTACATTTATGTTTTAGCTCTCCGATATCGTACAAAGTTATCCTCTTTATACCCACAACATAGTTTTATTTCTTGTTTCTAGTTGAAAGTAAACGTTCGGTGCACGTACAGTCGTATCAGTGGCAGACAGGGCCTGAGAGAATATTGATCTTACCTTTAGCTCCTTGTGGGTTCGACACTCCATACTTATCACTTCCACCTTCCGGAATTGCTATGATGATTCCCTGCACTTGGGGATTATCAAAGAGATGAACTAGGGTTCAGAGAGGAGATGGTGCTGGTGAAGCTGTTGATAGAGATTGACCCCCTCCCAATGAGAGGATCGTTGGTGATGACGATGGTGATGATTTCCCCCTCCCGGAGGGAAGTTTCCCTGGCAGAACAGGTCTGCCGGAGCTCTAGATTGGTTCCGCCAAGGTTCCGCCTCGTGGCGGCGGAGTTTCGTCCCGTAAGCTTGCCTCTGATTTTTTCCAGGGTAAAAGCCTTCATATAGCAGAAGATGGACATCGGAGGGCCACCAGGGGGCCCAGGAGACAGGGGTGCACCCAGTAGGGGTGGGCGCGCCCCCCACCCTCCTGTCCTGGGTGTGGGCCCCCTCCAGTAGTTTCTCCGCTCAATAATTCTTATTAATTCCAAAAATAAGTTCCGTGGAGTTTCAAGATTTTTGGAGCAGTGCAGAATAAGTTTCCAATGTTTGCTCCTTTTCCAGCCAGAATTTTAGCTGCCAGCATTCCCCCTCTTGATGGTAAACCTTGTAAAATAAGAGAGAATAGCCATAAGTATTGATATATAATGTGTAATAACAGCCCATAATGCAATAAATATTGATATAAAAGCATGATGCAAAATGGACGTATCAACTCCCCCAAGCTTAGACCTCGCTTGTCCTCAAGCGGAAGCCGATATCAAAAAATATGTCCACATGTTTAGAGATAGAGGTGTCAATAAAAATAAAATACGGACATGAGGGCATCATGA
>NW_025226912.1:0-3340 GCF_018294505.1 Triticum aestivum | reverse complement strand
GTCGAGAGGGAGTCGGAGAGAACGACGCTCGCCACCGGATTGACCGACTCCACCAATCCCTGGCGCTGGAAGAGGAAGACGAGCTGGGTCCACCCTGCTTTGGGCCCCGCATCCGAGATGATCCCTTCCCCAAAGGGTTCACGCTCCCCCGAGACACACCCAAATACACCGGCTCTGTGAAGCCGGAAGATTGGCTAGTTGACTACTCCACAGCCGTCAACATAGCAAACGGCAACAAGCGTGTTGCCGTGAAGTACGTTCTGCTCATGCTTCAGGGCACGGCCCGGACATGGTTGAACAGTTTGAAGCCCCGCAGCATCAACATTTGGGTCGACTTCACCGAGGCTTTCGTCCGCAACTTCACAAGCACGTACAAGCGACCCCCCAAGCCACGACAACTCTCGTTGTGCGTACAAGGCCAAGACGAGTCGACGCGCGACTACCTCACGCGATGGGGCGAGCTTCGGAACTCCTGCGAGGGCGTGCACGAGGTGCAGGCTATCGAGTACTTCACCGCCGGGTGCAGAGAAGGCACCCTCCTCAAGCACAGGCTCCTCTGCGACGAGCCAGAGACCCTCAATGAGTTGCTGGTCATTGCAGACAAATATGGCACGGCCGACTCCTCCATGAAGACAGAGATTCAAGTTAGTGCGACTGGCAAAGTGGCCCCTCAAGCTCCCAGAACTCTGGCTGGAGACACCAGTCGGCGACAACAGCTGAATGATCACAAGCGCAAGGCCCCGCAGCCGACTTCCAGCAGTCGGCAGGTTGTGACAGTCGAAGACCAACAGCTTGAGGGGCAGCCTCCGGCGAAGCGGCAGAAAGGCGGCAAGTCCAACTGGTTGCCGGCCTTCTTTTACGAGCAGACTTTGGATGGTCCCTGCAAGTTTCACAGCGGCGCGAAGCCATCAAACCATACCACCCGGAAATGCCACTGGCTCACCAGAATTGCCAAGGGAGACGGCCTCCTTCCTCCACCGCCGGCTGGGCCGCCGCCTCCACGACTGCCCCAGCAGCCGGTGGCCAGGCCAGTCGGCGCCGTACAAAATGAATACCCCGAAGAACATGGAGCCTATGTGGTGTTCACCAGTATGGCTGATGATCGACGCAGCAGACGGTTGCAACATCAAGAAGTAAATGCGGTAGCATCAGATACTCAGGAGTTTATGCATTGGTCCGAGAAGCCTATCAGTTGGAGCAGAGCAGATCACCCAGAGGTGATGCCGAGTCCGGGCTCCTACGCCTTGGTTTTGAGTGCTACCTTGGCCACTAATAGGCGGGCCGCTCGCTTCTCGCGAGTGTTGATAGACGGAGGCAGCAACATCAACATCCTATACAAGGATACCATGGAGAAATTAGGAATCAAGCAGAAACAACTTCAAAGCAGCCGAACTGTTTTCCACGGCATTGTACCTGGCCTTTCCTGCTCCCCAATCGGCAAGTTCCAGATAGACGTCCTCTTCGGAGACAAAGATCATTTTCGCTGAGAGCCAGTCTGGTTTGAAGTGGTGGACCTTGAAAGCCCATACCAAGCGTTGCTTGGCCGACCTGCTTTAGCCAAGTTCATGGCGGTCCCCCACTACGCCTACCTCAAGATGAAGATGCCGAGTTCAAAGGGGATTCTGACCATGGCTGGCGACTACAGGAAGTTGTCCGCCTGTGCGGCCGAGAGCAGTCGACTAGCCGAGTCCCTGGTGATCGCAGCTGAGAGGCGGCTCCTTGACCGGGTTGTGGCGATGGCCGGCAAGCAGCCAGAGATGTCGCCCGACCCCAAGGAGTCGGAAGCTGGGGGTTCATTCAAGCCGGCTAAAGAAACAAAGAGGATACCTTTGGACCCGGAGCACCCGGAGAGGCACGCTGTCATAGGTGCAAACCTAGACAGCAAATAGGAAGGCGAGCTCGTCGACTTCCTTCATGAGAATCGAGACATCTTTGCATGGTCCCCTAAAGACATGCCAGGTGTACCGACGGAATTCGTCGAGCACAAGTTACATGTCCGATCTGATGTGAAGCCCGTCAGAAGAGAAAAGAAGAGTTGTTGGAGAAGAGATAGCCCGACTCCTAGCGGCCGGCTTCATTATGGAGGTGTTCTTTCCAGAATGGCTGGCGAACCCGGTCCTAGTGTTGAAGAAGAACAAGCAGTGGCGGATGTGTATCAATTACACAAGCCTCAACAAAGCTTGCCCCAAAGATCCATTTGCTCTGCCAAGAATTGACCAGGTGATAGACTCCATAGCCGGATGCAAGCTGTTGAGCTTCTTAGATGCGTATTCAGGATATCACCAGATCAAGCTGAACTCGGCAGACAGACTGAAGACTGCCTTCATCACGCCGTTTGGAGCCTTCTGCTACCTGACTATGACGTTCGGCTTGAGGAATGCTGGCGCCACCTTTCAGTGTTGCATGCAAAATGTCTTCTCAAGCAACTCGGCAGAAATGCCCACGTCTATGTGGATGATGTTGTAGTGAAGACCGAAAAGCAGGGAACATTGTTGGTAGATCTCCAAGAAACCTTTGAGAATCTGCGCCGATTCCAGATCAAGCTCAATCCGGAGAAGTGCGTCTTCGGAATACCAGCTGGCCAACTCCTTGGCTTCCTGGTCTCTGAACGCGGCATAGAGTGCAACCCTGTAAAAATCAAAGCCATCGAGAGGATGGCAGTCCCCCGCTGACTGTTAGATGTGCAGAAGTTCACCGGCTGCTTGGCGTCCATCAGCCGATTCATCAGTCAGCTGGGTGAGAAGGCTCTCCCTTTATACCAACTAATGAAGAAGACCACCTTCTTTGAGTGGAACCACAAGGCGGATGAAGCGTTTCTCGAGCTGAAGAAGATGTTGACTACTCCTCCTGTGCTGGCGGCTCCGACTCCCAAGGAGCCTATACTCCTATACATTGCCGCCACCAGCCGGGTAGTCAGCACAGTTGTCGTAGTCGAGCGCAAGGAGGAAGGCAAGGCGCTCCCTGTCCAGAGACCGGTATATTACCTAAGCAAGGTACTGTCGACTTCCAAGCAGAACTACCCCCACTACCAGAAGATGTGCTACGGCGTGCATTTTGCCGCCAAGAAGTTGAAGCCTTACTTTCAAGAACATCCAATCACTGTGGTTTGCACCGCTCCACTGGCCGAGATCATCGGAAGCCATGATGCTTCAGGCCGAGTAGCCAAGTGGGCCATAGATCTGGCTCCCTACACCATCTACTACCAGCCCCGCACCACCGTCAAGTCAGAAGCACTGGCCGACTTCCTTGTCGACTGGGCCAAGACCCAGTACCTGCCGTCAGCACCTGACTCCACCCATTGGCGAATGCATTTCGATGGCTCCAAGATGCGCACCGGCCT
>NW_025226911.1:0-3347 GCF_018294505.1 Triticum aestivum | reverse complement strand
GAATTGCGCTCCACTCGGAGTAGTTTTTTAACTTAGGCAAGTACGGGGTCGCGGCTAAGTCCCCAAGTGGGAGGATTGCTCTCCACTCGGAGTAGTTTTTTAACTTAGGCGAGTACGGGGTCGTAGCTAAGCCCCCGAGTGGGAGGATTGCTCTCCAGTCGGAATAGTTTTTTTTAACTTAGGCGAGTACGGGGTTGCGGCTAAGCCCCCAAGTGGGAGCATTGCTCTCCACTCGGAGTAGTTTTTTAACTTAGGCGAGTACGGGGTCGCTGCTAAGCCCCCGAGTGAGAGGATTGCTCTTCACTCGGAGTGGTTTTGAAACTTAGGCGAATCAGGTTCGCGGCTAATCCCCTGAGTGAGAGGATTGCTCTTCACTCGTATTGGTTTTGAAACTTAGGCGAATCAGGTTCGCGGCTAAGCCCCCGAGTGAGAGGATTGCTCTTCACTCGGAGTGGTTTTGAAACTTAGCCGAATCAGGTTCGCGGCTAAGCCACCCACTGGGGGATTTGAACACATGTACTTATGGGATAACAATCATTAAGATACTGCAAAAATCTTGTCTTTGATAAGCAAACTAAAGGATTCTTATTACAACTCGTCAATCCGAGTGTTTTAGGTATAGAAACGGCAGAGCAGCTCCACATTCCACAAGCGTGGCTCGTCTTCTTTCTTGGCTACGTTGTAGAGGTGATACGCCCCATTGTGGAGCACCTTGGTGATGATGAAGGGACATTCCCAGGCCAGAGCGAGCTTGTGAGGTCGTTTCTGATGCACCCAGAGGACAAGGTCTCCTTCCTGGAATGCTCGACCTCTGACATTACAGGCATGGAATCAACACAGGTCTTGTTGACAGATGGTTGACCTGATCAGAGCCATCTCACGTTCCTCCTCCAGGAGATCAACTGCATCTTGGCGTGCATGTTCTGCTTCAGCTTCTAAGAAGAGTTCCACTCGGGGGGCGTTGTGCAACAAGTCACTCGGAAGCATAGCTTCGGCACCATACACCATGAAGAAAGAAGTTCGGTCAGTCGACCGCTTCAGAGTTGTTCTCAATCCCCATAAGACGGATGGAAACTTAGTCACCTAGGCTCCAGCAGCGTGCTTGAGGTCGCGCATCGGTCGGGGATTCAGTCCTTGAAGGATCAAACCATTCGCCTTTTCTGCTTGCCCATTCGACTGCGGGTGCGCAACACATGCGTAATCGACCCGGGTGCCTTAGGAAGCACAAAACGCCCTGAACTCAACAGAATCAAAGTTGGAGCCATTATCTGTGATAATTCTGTGAGGGACTCCATATTTGAATATCAACTCCTTGATGAAACTGATGGCAGTGCTTGAATCAAGGTTCTTGATAGGCTTGGCTTCGATCCATTTGGTGAATTTGTCGACTGCTACGAGCAAATGAGTGAAACCACTTCTGCCGGTCTTGAAGGGTCCAACCATATCCAACCCCCAGACTGTAAACGGACAGACAAGTGGAATAGTCTTCAAGGCAGATGCAGGCTTGTGTGGCATGTTCGAGTAAAACTGGCATCCTTCGCACTTGTTGACTATATCTTTTGCCACCTCATTTGCACGCGACCAATAGAATCCTGCTCGGTATGCTTTGACCATGATGGTCCGAGAGGATGCATGGTGACCACAGGTCCCCGAGTGGATCTCATTTAAAACCATTCGACCTTCTTCTGGGGAGATGCAACGCTAAGCCAATCATGTGACACTTTCCCTGTAAAGCTGCCCTCTTATCATGTTGAAAGTTTTGGATCGACGGACGATCTGGCGGGCCTCATCTTCATCTTCTGGGAGATCCTGCCTGAGCAGGTATGTGATATATGGCACCGTCCAATCGGGGTGATCACTAAAACTTCCATGACCAAGTCGACTACAGCTGGGACTTTAATCTCAGTCGGATTGGTTGAACTTATCGGTTGTGGGGGTCCTCCTTGAAGGGATGTTCTTGAACTAATGGGGTGTGGAGATGCTCCAAGAATACATTACTGGGGATAGGCTTCCGAGTGGAACCTATCTTCGCCAGATCATCAACAGCTTGATTCTTGATTCGGGGTATGTGGTGGAGCTCTAACCCCTCAAACTTCTTCTCTAGCTTTCTTACTGCATTGCAATAACCGGTCATTGTTAGACTCCTGGTATCCCACTCCTTCATCACTTTATTGACCACCAAGTCGTCATACACCATCAAGCATCAGACGCCGAGTGAAATGGCCATACATAACCTGTGGAGGATATAGCTACTGGGTATAAACCGGCCAGGAGGGTCCGGTTCACCCTTGACTATGTTGAATCCCATGAAGATCCGGAAGATGGCATTTTACTAAAAGAAGCATAGAATCCCGAAGCCCAAAGGCGGATTAGGGCCCATAGTGGTAAACCGCCATGACTATGTAAACTTGCAGTATAAGTTAGGAAAGGAGAGACCGAGCCGAACACTTTGTATGAGTCGGCCTCGGGCTCTGTAAACCGGCCGGGCATCAACCTGTGTATATAAAGGGGCGGCCTGGCGGTGGTTCAGGGACAACAGACAACAACTCGAGACTCAGGCCAGCGTATTCCGCTCCCAGATCATCGAAACCCAATCAATCCCATCACAAACTAGATGTAGGCTTTTACCTTCATCAAAGGGGCCGAACTAGTATAACTCCTGTGTCCCTTGTCCGGCTTAACCCCTTCAAGCTAACCCATTGCGATGGCTCCACGACTAAGTCCTTTCACGAGGACATCTGATGTGATAATTCCATGACAGTTGGCGCCCACCGTGGGGCTATCGCATGATGGTGTCGAGTTCTTGAAGGGCTGCTCTAAAGGACTTAAGGGCTACGTGATCGGCCGGATGACCAAAAGTCGTCGCGGCAAGCTTTACATTGACAACAAAGTATGGGGCCCCGAGGCCGGCTCAATTGAGTACGGGTACCGGGTCCCCTTCGGCGGAATTCATGTCTTCATTGGCAAGATCAACGAACCGGGCCCTGAGCTGGACATATGCACCGACCTCATCGAGACGGCTCAGCGTGCGAGTCCAGCCCGGGTTAAGCCTGCCATGGAACGCATGTTCGTAGGATGTGTCCATGGGATCGGATCTGAACCGGTGTCTGAGGGCGAGACGGCAGTATATTCCGATGGCGAGTCATCCACTGGCGAAACCGAGTCCTTGTACCAGATTCATGGCGGTATGCTCGAGGGACATTCCGATGGCAATAGTATTCCGGACCTCCTTGAAGCGCCGAGCCGGGTTGCTATTTACATGGCCGGCACGCAGCCTGTGTTACAGTCTTCATCGACCGCAGCAATGACTACCGGATCAGCGGCCGCGGCAGGTACCTCGGTGCACC
>NW_025226910.1:0-3359 GCF_018294505.1 Triticum aestivum | reverse complement strand
CATATGAATCAAGTTTTCAGCGCACAGGATAACAAAATGCGAGTCTACTCAAATATTACATCTTTGGAGCACTCACCCGCAATAGTGCGGGCGCCCTTCAGCACACTCTTATAATACATCTCGGGCGTGCGATGCTCCTTGCCCTCTGGTGAGGGGTCCGTCACAAGCTTCTGGGCATCCATCTTGCCCCAGTGCACCTTTGCGCGGGCAAGGGCCCGACGGGCACCCTCAATACAGGCGGAGTGCTTGATAACTTCAACCCATGGGCACGCATCCACCAGCCGCCGCACCAGGCCGAAGTAGCTCCCAGGCATAGCCTCCTTAGGCCACAGCTGAACTACGAGGCCCTTCATGGCCTGTTCGGCCGCCTTGTTGAGCTTGACCAGCTGCTTCAGCTGGTCGCTAAGGGGCACCGGATATCCGGCCTCAGCATACTGAGACCAGAAGACCTTCTCCGTCGAGCTCCCCTCCTCGGCCCGGTAGAATGCGGCAGCATCGGACACGCTATGAGGAAGAGCTACGAACGCTCCTGGAGAGCTCCGAATTCGGGTAAGCAACAGGTAATTAACACTCACATGCTTACTTTGCATGAAAAATGCCTTACCCGCTGCTATTTTCTTTACAGCCTCAATCTCCTGGAGGGCCTTGTAGGCTTTGGCCTTAGCGGCTTTGGCACTCTCAAGAGCCCTTGCAAGCTCAGACTCTCGAGTCTTCAAGTCATGCTCCAACCTCTCATGTTTTTTCATGACATCCTGGAGCTCTTGCTGTACCTCCGCCACCCGCGCCTCCTGCCTCTCTCGCTCGGTCCGCTCCGCGGCCGCATTGCGTTCGACCGCGGCCACCGCCTTCTTCAGGTCCGCCACCTCATTAGTGGCCCCTGCAATACCCAAGTTATCCTTATCATTTTTCTTGCAACCAAATCCTTTTATGTAAGGTACAATTTTCATAAGGTATTACTCACCTTCTTTTTCCTCGAGCTGCTTCTTGGCATGGCCGAGCTCGTTCTCGGACCGCTCGAGGTTTTCCATCAATGTATTGACCTCCGCAGTCAGTGCGGCGGAGGTCAGCAGCACAGCCTGCAATCCCATATTGACATATTTTCATTACTCCTGCGTATATCTTTCTAAAGATCCTCAGTCCGGCTTTTGTTTCCGAACACCGAACTGACCATCAGGGGCTACTGTCTATGCGGTACCATTTTACATATATTGAAATTCTTACCTCAAAGCCTGTTAGAAGGCTGCTGCAGGCTTCGGTCAGCCCGCTCTTGGCGAGCTGAACCTTCTGAATCACCGCACTCATAACAGTGCGGTGTTCCTCTTTGATGGATGCGCCGTTGAACGCCTCCAGCAAATTGTCCGGCACCTCCGGTTGGACGGAGGCAGCCGGCGTCGCGGTCTTGCCCTTCTTACGAAGGGGTTGCCCGCCGGACTCCGGAGCTACTGTGGCCTCCGGGGCTGAGTCCGGTGCAAAGTCCGGGAGGTTGTCCTGTGACACCTCCGGGTCCTCCTCCTGCTGGTAGATCCCTTCCTGGGACCCCACCTCGGCATTGTCCGCGGCACGGGGGGTGGAGGCAGTCAGAAGGGAATCCATATCCGACGCACCCAAGGACCCGCTCGACGAAATGGGAAGATCATCCTTGGGCGGACTGCAGGGTTGTATGCGGCATTAGAAAGACATTATGTGGCGAAAAGAAAAAACCTTGAAGTTATTTGGGAGTCCGGATACTTACGATCTCACCAGGGGCTTGGCCCTTGGAGGCCAGTCCTCGTCGTCGTCACTGGCGTTGGCGGAGCGGTCCGGGGGAAGAGTTTTTCCCTTCTTGGACCCTTCGGCCTCCCTTGGGGAGGCCTTCCTTTTCTTCCCTCCCCCCGCTGGGGGAGAGGTTTTCTTCTCCTCCTCACCTGGGTGGGAGGAGTCGGCCTCGGATTCATCATCCGATAGCACCTGAAAACGGGAACTCTTCCGAGTCCCCGTGGCCTTCTTCTTAGCCTTCTTCTCCGGCACCACGTGGGGTGCCGGAGACAGCAGCCCCGTTAGGCGGGCATCCGCTGGGTCCTCTGGCAATGGGGCCGGACAGATAGTCCATTCGGCCTTCGCTAGCCAGTCCTGTCAAAGGTAAAGGGAGTTTAGATCCCGCATAGAGTCAAACTATGGAAAACAAGTGGCAAAATCACTTACCTCGTCAGCCGGACGCTGCGAGCGGAATCCCTTCGGTAGCGGATGCGGGAGATTCGGCGCCCTTGAACAGCACCTTCCAGACATCTTCGTATGTAGTGTCGAAGAGCCCGCTCAGGGTCTGGTGCTGCCCCGGATCGAACTCCCACATGTTGAAACCCCATCGTTGGCACGGGAGAATCCGGCGGATGAGCATGACCTGGATTATGTTGACAAGCTTGAGCTTCTTGTCCACCAGCTTTTGGATACAGGCTTGGAGTCCAGTCAGCTCCTCCGAATTCCCCCAGATCAGGCCACTCTCTTTCGAGGAGGTGAGCCGTGTAGGGATGCCGGATCTGAATTCGGGGGTCGCTGCCCAATCAGCGTCACGCGGCTCGGTGATGTAGAACCACCCCGATTGCCACCCCTTGATGGTTTCCACAAAAGTGCCTTCCATCCACGTCACGTGGGACATCCTACCCACCATGACGCCTCCGCACTCCGCTTGGCTTCCCTTCACAACCTTCGGCTTGACACTGAAGGTCTTGAGCCACAAGCCGAAGTGGGGCTGGATGCAGAGGAAGGCCTCGCACACGACAATAAACGCCGAGATGTTGAGGATGAAATTTGGGGCCAAATCATGGAAATCCAGGTTATAGTAGAACATGAGCCCCCGGACGAAGGGATGAAGTGGGAAGCCCAGTCCACGGAGGAAATGGGGAAGAAACACTACCCTCTCATTGGGCCTGGGGGTGGGGATGAGCTCTCCCTCTTCGGGGAGCCGATGCGCGATGTCGCTGGACAAGTATCCGGCGTCGCGCAGCTTCTGGATCTGCCCCTTAGTGACGGAGGAGGCCATCCACTTGCCTCCCGCTCCGGACATAGTTGGAGAAGGTTGAGGTGAAGTGCGGACTTGGGTGTTGGAGCTCGAGTTCGCAGAGATGGATAAGCCAAGGAGGAAGAAGGTGCGGGTAAAAAGGTTTGATCTTTATCCCTTTATATGGGCGGACGGAAACGCGCGTCCCCACCAGCCTGGTAAAACTCGCTTATCTCCCAAGCGTCACAATTAATGGCACGGTTGGGTTACCCACGTCCGTATTGATGGGAATCCCGGAATAAGGGGAACACGATCTCTGCTTCGACAAGACGTGCCAAGGAAACCGCCTCGCTAAACGCGCTGAGGTGGAACAATAAAAACAATT
>NW_025226909.1:0-3360 GCF_018294505.1 Triticum aestivum | reverse complement strand
CCGCCGTGCGCCGCCGCGCCCCGCGCCCCCGTCCCCGCCGCCGGGTCCCGTCCCCGTCGTCGGCCCCGTTCCACCTCATCGGATCTTCGCCGCCCCGCTGCTCCTACCGCGCCGCCGCGCCCGGATCCGCTGGATCCCGGCCAGAGGAGCTCGCCGGCCGGCCAGATCCGACCCCCCCGAGCTCCCTCGACCTCGCCGGAGACTTCCCCGGCCACAACTCCGGCGAGCCGCCGCCTGCCTCGTTTTCTGTGCCACGGTCAACCCTAGATCCGGAGTGGTAATTTCTGCAAAGTCTCGAAATTGTTGCATATTTTGTTGTCATGTTCATCATGCCATAACTTTCTGCTCGTAGCTCTATTTTGCATATATGATATATCAAAATGTTTGCTGTAAGTTCATTTTGTTCCACTGTGCCATTCTTTTTTGAGTTCATCTTGAGGCCCTAATCATCGTTGCAAGAGTGCTATATGATGTTAACTGCTGTCTGTTAACAGAACTTGGTGATTTGTCTTTTTCATTGCATTTTGTGTGTGCATCCTTTGAGCTTGATGTCTACATGAGTTTTGAGCTACATCATGCCATCTTTAGAGTGCTGCAATCGATGTATTTTTGTGTGCCTTTTAGTGAGTGCATCGAGCTCGTGAAATAGGGTACTTGCTGTTGCTGGTTTGCTAGGCTGAAACTGTTATACCATGATGCTATGTAAACCTGCTGCTACAAGTCATTCTATGCGTAATCTAGAGATGTTCACTAAGGATGTTTTGTTATACATGTCATGCTCTATCCATCCATACCCCTGGTTGCATTTATAGCCTGCTCTAGCTGGTTGTAATCTTGCTCTCAAATTGCGAAATAACGTTGCTGTCAGCCTGTTAACATTAAGTTCAGTTTTGCCATGTGTTTTGTTAGTGATCCATGCACCCTATGACTATGCTATTGCCATGCTTAGCTCCATAAATGTGTCTTTTTACTGTTGGTCACCTTGTCATACCATGTATTGCTCTGTCGTGAGTGGTACAAGCTCACCAACATGCCTACTTATCGTCGTTCCTGCCATGTCTGAATCTGTCTTATCATTTGCCATGTTTGCATGTATGCTACCATCTTTTCTGTTGATCTTTGGAATAAGTTCAGTAAGGGAGTTTTGTTCTTTGTCTTTAGTATTAGCATTCCATGCCTTTGTTTGCCATGTTAAGTTCCTGTAGCATGTTGTTTGTTAGCTCTAAACATTGCAACCTGATGTTATTTCTGCTAAGTCTGAAACTGTTATTGTTTGCAATCTTGCCATGTCCTTTGAGCATGTTATGGTGTTTTCTGGAGATAGCTCAGTGTTCATGTTTTGTCATGCTTTACCTGTACTTCATGCCCATGCCTTTTGTTTTCACGTTCAGATTCTGTAGCATATTGTTTTCATGCTTGCTAGATGCCTAGCTGCTGTTTTGGACAGCTTGTCCTTTAAATTTGTATATTGTATGTGTTGAACCGTTGCTCCGTTTTGAGTGTGCTCTATATGAAACTTGCTTGATTTTGCATGAAGTTTCATATTATCATGTTGCATCGTTGTTTTGAGATGTTTGCTTGATGTTTGTATGCATTTTGCATCAATGCCATGTTTAACTTGTTTTGCTCATATCTTCTAGGCCGTAGCTCCGAACTAAATGAACTTTATATGTAACTTCACTAGAATTTCGTGTAGATCATCTTGGTGCATATTAACTTGCTGTTTAACAACTTGAACATGAGGTTTATTCAGTTCTGGACCAATTTTGAAATTTGCATATGAAGACTTACCGGAATTGTTATATGTATTTCCGGCCTCATTTAACCTTGTTTTGATGTGTTGTTCTTGTATGCATCATCTCTTGACATGAGTAGCTTCATGTAGCCTTGTCATGCATCATGCTTGGTTGTGCATCATGTCATGTATATGTGTGGTGTGTTTACCATGTTGTGTGCTTCTTCTCGGTAGTTCCCGTTTCGTTGCGAATGTGAGGATTCGCACGTCTACGCTTGGTTCATCTTCGTGGCTTCGTCTTCTTCATGGAATCGTTCTTCTTCCAAGCGGAATTTTAGGCAAGATGACCGTCACCTTGGATCTCATTACTATCATTGCTATGCTAGTTGCTTCGTTCTATCGCTATGCTGCGCTACCTATCATTTGCTCTTCAAGCCTTCCAAAACTACCATGTCAGCCTCTAACCTTTTCACCCTTCCTAGCAAACCGTTGCTTGGCTATGTTACCGCTTTGCTCAGCCCCTCTTATAGCATTGTTAGTTGTAGGTGAAGTTGAAGATTGCTCCTTGGTGGACAGGATTATGTTGGGATATCACAATATCTCTTATTTAATTAATGCATCTATATACTTGGTAAAGGGTGGAAGACTCGGCCTTATGCCTGGTGTTTTGTTCCACTCTTGCCGCCCTAGTTTCTGCCATACTGGTGTTATGTTCCTTGATTTTGTGTTCCTTACGCGGTTGGGTGATTTATGGGACCCCCTTGACAGTTCGCTTTGAATAAAACTCCTCCAGCAAGGCCCAACCTTGGTTTTACCATTTACCTCACCACCACCTATACCTTTCCCTTGGGTCGGCCAACCCGAGGGTCATCTTTATTTTAGCCCCCCCTGGCCAGTGCTTCTCTAAGTGCTGGTCCAAACCGAGCGATGTCCGGCGCCCCCTGGGCAACCAAGGTCTATGCCAACCCGACGTCTGGCTCATCCGGTGTGCCCTGAGAATGAGATACGTGCGACTCCTATCGGGATTTGTCGGCACATCGGGCGGCTTTGCTGGTCTTGTTTTACCAATGTCAAAATGTCTTGTAAACCGGGATTTCTAGACTGATCAGGTCTTCCTGGGAGAAGAAATATCCTTGTTGACCATGAGAGCTTGTGATGGGCTAAGTTGGGACACCCCTGCAGGGTATAAACTTTCAAGAGCCGTGCCCGCGGTTATGTGGCAGATGGGAATTTATTAATGTCCGGTTGTAGATAACTTGACACCAGATTCGAATTAAAATGCATCAACCGCGTGTGTAGCCGTGATGGTCTCTTTTCGGCGGAGTCCGGGAAGTGAACACGGTTTTGGGTTATGTTTGACGTAAGCAGGAGTTCAGGATCACTTCTTGATCATTGCTAGCTTCACGATCGTTCCGTTTGCTTCTCTTCTCACTCTCATTTGCGTATGTTAGCCACCATATATGCTTAGTCGCTGCTGCAACCTCACCACTTTACCCCTTCCTTACCCATTTAGCTTTGCTAGTCTTGATACCCATGGTAATGGGATTGCTAAGTCCTCGTGGCTCACAGATTACTACAACAACAGTTACAGGTACATGATATGCGATGATCGTGACGCGAGAGAG
>NW_025226908.1:0-3365 GCF_018294505.1 Triticum aestivum | reverse complement strand
TCCTCCGTCCCCTACGACCTCGCGTCATCCTCCTGCCCGAGCCGTCCTCTCCGACCAACTCCGAGGCCCTAGCCTAGCGCCCGTGCCAAGATGCTGTCAGGTCCTGCGTCGTTGTCCAAGACCCTGCCGCCTCCCGCATATCCTCGTCGGCGCCCAGACCCCGGCGAGCTTGCTGCTGCTCCACTGCTCGAACAGCTGCTTCCTGCTTTGCTCGCCAAGCCGCCCCTGCTTCGTCCAGGAGCCCTGGCCTCCTTTGCTCCTAATCCTGATGCCCAGTGTCGCCCAAGTCTTGCATGTTGTCCTACAAGCCAAGACCACCTCAAGTTCGCCAAGTACCTCTACGGGCGACCGAGACCCTGGTTTCGACAGGTTCCTCACGGCGACCCTGAACATCTACCGTATATGTACGACTTCGAACCGTGTACCACGACGAACATGTACGGCTACACGACGACCCGCCAAGACGCCGAACAACTACCGTCACCATGTACCACTACCGTCGACCCCAGAGACATCGGATGCGTCAAGTCCCTCTTCGAGACGTGTACCACTACTTCCACTACCGTCGCCCCGAAGATGTTGGATTCGTCAAGTGCCTCTTCGAAATGAACGTGATCGACTACTTCCTCTACACCGTAACGAACTCGTTCCGCCTGTAACACATGCTTCAAAGGTATAACCACCGAGATGACCGACCGTGATTGAATGCATGTGTGTTGTATGAGATTCTCGTGTTTGCACCGTGTCCGAGAGAGGTCTTTGCACGTTCCTCGTTTGCCATGCCACCGTCCCGTGGGAACCCGGAATCCAGGATCACCCCACCATCCTTGCATGACACGCTCACGCCCACTTCCTTTTGCACCGGTATCTCCGTGAGCTACCTGAACCGATATGTTGCCGTGGCATCATTTTCGGATTCGTTGCCGTGGCACCCATTTTGTTCCGCCATGGTGACAAATGCTTCATAACATGCTCAAGTCAACATTTTCATAAAATTGCATAAACTTGCATATGTCATCCGCATCATGATAACAACATTTAAAAATTTTAAAATTGTGTTTGCATTAATATTGCTAAATGACATATGGGGATTTTCCGGAATTGTTGTTTGTTGTTTCCGGCCTCATTTAAACTTGCCTAAATAGGTAGTTTAATTATGCTTCACCCCTTGCCATGTTTAATAACATTTAGTATTGTTGGGTACATAACCGAGAGAGAACTAAATAATTGATGTGGTGTTTCGTCAATATGCAACTCGTTGCATATTGAGCTCCACTTAACTTGTAGTATTGTTTGTTGCACTTTGCCATGCCATGCCTCTTCAAACCGGACATGCATCATACTTGTTTGTGCATCATGACATGTTTATGCTTGTGTTTTTACCATATTGTTTGCTTCTTTCCGGTTTGCTTCTCTCGTTAGCTTTTGTTTTGTTCCGGAGTTGTGAGGATTCATTCGACTACGTCCGTTTGTCTCCTTCATGGACTTGTTCTTCTTCCTTGCGGGATTTCAGGCAAGATGACCATTACCCTCGATATCACTTCTATCTTTGCTTGCTAGTTGCTTCGTTCTATCGCTATGCTGCGTTACCTATCACTTGCTCTTCAAGCATCCTAAATTGCCATGTCAGCCTCTAACCTTTTTCACCCTACCTAGCAAACCATTGCTTGGCTATGTTACCGCTTTGCTCAGCCCCTCTTATAGCGTTGTTAGTTGCAGGTGAAGTTGAAGATTGCTCCATATTGGAACATGATGATTTTTGGGATATCACAATATCTCTTATTTAATTAATGCATCTATATACTTGGTAAAGGGTGGAAGGCTCGGCCTTATGCCTGGTGTTTTGTTCCACTCTTGCCGCCCCTAGTTTCTGTCATACCGGTGTTATGTTCCTTGATTTTGCGTTCCTTACACGGTTGGGTGATTTATGGGACCCCCTTGACAGTTCGCTTTGAATAAAACTCCTCCAGCAAGGCCCAACCTTGGTTTCAACATTTGCCACCTAAGCCTTTTTCCCTTGGTTCTGCAGACTCAAGGGTCATCTTTATTTTACCCCCCGAGCCAGTGCTCCTTCGAGTGTTGGTCCGAAACGGGCAGACTGCGGGGCCACCACGGGGCAACTTGAGGGCTGGTTTTACTCGTAGGCTGACCTATCCGTTGTGCCCTGAGAACGAGATATGTGCAGCTCCTATCGGGATTTGTCGGTGCATCGGGCGGCTTTGCTGGTCTTGTTTTACCATTGTCGAAATGTCTTGTAAACCGGGATTCCGAGTCTGATCGGGTCTTCCTGGGAGAAGGAATATCCTTCGTTGACCGTGAGAGCTTATGATGGGCTAAGTTGGGACACCCCTACAGGGTTTAAACTTTCGAAAGCCGTGCCCGCGGTTATGTGGCAGATGGGAATTTGTTAATGTTCGGTTGTAGATAACTTGACACTTGACTTAATAAAACGCATCAACCGCGTGTGTAGCCGTGATGGTCTCTTTTCGGCGGAGTCCGGGAAGTGAACACGGTTTTGGGTTATGTTTGACGTGAGTAGTCCAGGATCACTTCTTGATCACTTCTAGCTTCTCGACCGTTCCGTTGCTTCTCTTCTCGCTCTTATTTGCATATATTAGCCACCATATTTGCTTATTGCTTGCTACAACTCCACCTCATTACCACTTCCTACCCATAAGCTTAAATAGTCTTGATCTCGCCGGTTTTGAGATTGCTGAGTCCTCGTGACTCACTAGATACTATCACAACAATTGCAGGTGCCGATGATACCAGTGCAGGTGATGCAACCGAGCTCAGATGGCAGCTCAACGAAGACCTTCGTCGTTGTTATGTATCGTTTCATGTTGATCAGTAGTGGAGCCCAGTTGGGACGATCGGGGATCTAGCAGTTGGGTTATCTTCTTTTCTTTTGGCTTCGTCCGTAGTCGGACTATGTGTGTACTCTGAATGATGTATGATTTATTATGTTCATTGTGTGAAGTAGCGATTGTAAGCCAACTCTTTATCCCATTCTTGTTCATTACATGGGATTGTGTGAAGATGACCCATCTTGCGACAAAACGACCATGCGGTTATGCCTCTAAGTTGCCCTTCGACACGTGGGAGATATAGCCGCATCATGGGTGTTACACTTGGACGGAACAGGCGATGGAAACGAGGCCTGGCGTATCGCAGAAGGGAGGAAATGAACCTCCTATGTTCGGAATGGGGTCCTGTTGATCGGGAGGGGTGTGGCGTACCTCAAAACGGAGGAAACGGACCTCCTACGGTCGGAACGGGGGTCCTGTTGATCGGGAGGGGTGTGGCATACCGCAAAACGGACGAAATGAACCTCCTACAGTCGAAACGGGGGTCCTGTTGATCGG
>NW_025226907.1:0-3378 GCF_018294505.1 Triticum aestivum | reverse complement strand
GCGCCTGCTGGCGCTCTCCTGGCCTTGGTTGTCATGGCTCACGTCAGCTAATCCTCGTGAGGTGCATCCTTCATAGAAGTCTCCGCCCCTCGGGAGTCAGTGAGAGGAGGTCGATCCCCTTGGAGGTCTTGGTGTCATCCGCCTCGCGAGGCTTGGCCCCTCGCGAGGGTATCGAGTTATTAATGCTGAAGCTGGGTCGTACCAGGCCGCCGATGGAGCCACGCAGTGGGCCGCAGGCAGGCAAGTCTGGGTACCCGCGTATGCAGAACGCCGACAGTAGCCCCCAGGCCCAAGGCATGCTCGAACATGGCTTCTAGGCGAAGCCAAAGGGCAAGTGCGGAGTGCCGCAGGCCCTGACCGCCTGCGGCCTTGAACAATGTATGGTGATTGCTGCGACATGGGCGTCTCCACTTCCCCATGCTGCCTCGGCAATCGTTTTTGTTTGACAAAAGGGCTGCCACCTGCCGCCGTGCCTGCATTACCTTCCCTTCATCTTGCTCCACATCCCCTTCTCCCAACGCCGAAGAAATCCTCTAGATTTGCCGATCCTCCCCACTAAGCTTTCGCCCGATGACCGCCAAGAAAGCCAAAGCTCCAGCCCCGGCTACCGGCCCCGCCTGGTTTGAGCCGGCGCTGATCACGCCCTCCGCGCTGAGGAGAAGCTCCAGACCGCGCTTCTCCCGACGGCGAGCGATGATAGAGAATGGGGGAAGACGGTGCTTCGCGTCGCCTCCACCATTTCGGAGCCCGCGAACAATACCTTTTATCCATTCTTCCTGCACAGTGTCTATTCAGGGCTGATTCCTCCCTTCTCCCGCTTCTTCTATACCGTTCTCCAGCATTACTGCCTCCATTTGCTCCACATCCATCCCACCTATGTCCTCCTCTTTTCCATCTTTGCCTTATACTGCGAGGCATTCGTGGGAGTGATGCCCTCCATCACCATGCTCCGCCACTTATTGTATCTCCGCTTGACCGGCCACCAGCCCGCAGGGTGCGTTGGCTTCATCACGGCCTGCGGTAGCAACGCAATTTCCCGCGCCGGGAAGAAGGTGGAGGACGTCCGGAACAAATGGGTCCTCATGGACGCCAAGTGCTCCCACGACCAGCTGGAGCTGCCGACCAAGCTCCCAACCTCCGAGAAGGGGTGGTCTTCTATAAGATCACCGACCCCTAGTTGAGGCCGCAGATGAGGAAGATGGAGGCCAACCTGAAGGCCGAGAAGCTGACGGGGGCCATGATCATCAAGGAGTTCCTGACACAGCGCCTGGCGCCGCTCCAGGATCGCTCCCGCCCCTTGTGGAAGCTTGGGGGTGTCAACAACAAGATCCGGCTGCACCAGGACGGCCTGCCTGACGAGGAGCTGAGGAAGGTGCTACTTTCCTTGACTGGGAAGGACCCGAGCGGCCCTCCAAATGATTGCCTCCCGCTGTACCGCCGAGAGGACGGGGAGAAGGTCGCCACCGCCATGCCTATCTTCAACGAGCTCGGGCTCGTGTCAACAGGGCCTCCCCCGCCGGCCGCCTCCTTGGTGAACCTGTCCTCCGGCGACCATTCCTCCGAAGCCACCGAGCAGGAGGAGGGGGAGGGGGAAACTTCTGCCCCGAGGCAAGGATACCTCCTCCGCAACTTCTCCAACAACGACGACGAGGATACACATTCGGTCGTGGAGCTGGCTTGTCCTGCCGGGGTCACCACGAGATCCGGGGTGGCCTCCTCGAAGCAGCCGATGCAAGCGGTCGGGAGGAGGGGCAGGTCTGCGCTGATACCCCCAGGCAGCACTCCTCCTTCGCCATCACCATCCTGTGCGACACCGACCGCGTGCTCTCCTGCTCCCAAGAGCGCAGCTCAAGCTGCACCAGTGAAGCCCCCGCAGATGAGCCTGAAGAGGAGCTATGTCGCCTCGGACCGGTAAGTGTTCTTTCTTGGCCTTGCTCCTGAATCTCAATGTGATACTTAGTTTCTTTCTTTGATGTTAGGCTGCAGTCATCGGCGAAGATGAAGAAGGAGAGTGCTGAGGTCACTGTGGTGGAACATGTTGTGGCGGCTGCCACAACGTCGACACAAAGGGGCGATGCGGCTCCTGTGGCTCCAGCAGCGACATCATCTTCTCGGAGCTCAGAGGCCCAGCCTCGGGAGGAGCCGGCGTCCGCGGCAGGGCTGACCCTGGCGGAACCCACCCCGTCGCGACTACTGAGGTCGCAAGGCCTCCGGAGCCCCCTGTCCTTCCTGATGCTGCAGCTCCACCTGTCTTAGCACCGAGAGCATCTCTTCTTCCACCCACCATGCCGCTAGGCCATGATGCTCCAGCCACCTCCGGAGCCCTGGAGGAGGCCCGAAACACGCTGGACTAGCTCCAAGGTGCTCTTCAAGGCCCTGACTGGCGCACAGCACAGTGGCTCCAGGCCGACGCATCTGTCCTGGCGGCTTGGAGTTCCGCAGAGGAGGCCCGGAAGGTGGCCGGTGTAGCCGCTGTCGAGCGTAACCTGGCGCGAAAGGAGGCCAAGGATGCCTAGGAATGGTGCCACACTGTGGAAGCCGAGCTGAAGGCCCTCCAGGATCAGTAGGCCGCCCAGGCCAGCCAGCTCCAGGAGTAAGATGTAACGCCCCGGATTCGATGTGCCAGGTGTCTGCCAGTTATTTGCCGTCATTGCCATATCATTTGCTTGCGTGTTGCATTTTGTCATTTCATCATGTGCATTGCATTGCATACGTGTTCGTCTCATGCATCCGAGCATTTTCCCCGTTGTCCGTTTTGCAATTCGGCACTCCTATGTCATCCGGCGTCCCCTTCTTGTCTCTTTTCGTGAGCGGGTGTAAAACATTCTCGGAATGGACCGATGTTTTCCGAGTGGCCTTGTTATAGCACCGGTAGACCGCCCGTCAAATTTCGTTCCATTTGGAGGTCCTTTGACGCCCCAACGGTTAACCGCGCAACCCGAAACCCCCTTTTCTCTTGTAGCCCAGCAACCCTCCAAATCAGCCCACTAACCCAGCAAACTCCCCTCCATGCTCTCGATCGTTCGGTCACGATCGTGTGGGCGAAAACCGCACCCCATTTGGAGTCTCCTAGCTCCCTCTACCTATTTATATGTCCCTCTCCCCCGAAATCTCGGATGAAAACACCCCTAACCCTAGATCCACCTCCCCTCTCTGCGCCGGACACGTCCGCCGGTGCCGGACGCGTCCAGCCGCCGCCCCGGACCAACCCCGTGGTGCCACCTGTCCCTGCGTCGCCGTCCCGCCGCTGCGGCCCGCAAGGCCCAGATCCAGCCCGCGTGAGCCCGCGCGCCGCCGCCGCTCGCCCGTCGGGGCCCGAGCAGCCCCGCGCGCTCCCCGCTGCCGATCGCGTCCAGCCGTCACCAGGCTCCGCCCGCC
>NW_025226906.1:0-3387 GCF_018294505.1 Triticum aestivum | reverse complement strand
TCAAGAACATGCTCGAAGAACTCGGACAACCTGGCGCTCTCGGCCACTCTCGCCTCATGGGAGAACCTGAAGTTTGGCATGCCCATGGCAGTCAGCTGCGTGGTGATCTTCTCTACGACGTCCACTAGGTGGATGGTCCAAAGCTTCATGCTCTCCACGAGCTTGTTGTGGGAAGAGGCGGCAGTCTGCAGCAACCGCTGCTTGTCCGCGAGATCCTTGGCCAGGATCTGCTCCCGATCCTGGGACTCCGAGAGCATTTTCTCCTAGTTGTCCAGCTTCAGCTTCAGATCATCAATGTACTCGTTGGCCTTGGAGAGCAGCTTGGTTTTGTCAGATATGGTGGTCTGCATCTCCACCAGGTCATAGAGAGTTTTCCCTCTGTCATCCTTGAGCATGGAGATATCCTTGGTGAGCTCGGCCAGGTACGCCTCCATCTTTTCCACCTTGCCGGCTAGCTCAGTCCCGGTGGCCTCTGTCGCCTCAGCGCGGTCGACGGCCTCCTTCAGCTTGCCGGCATTGTCAAGGGCCATAGCATCAAGCGCTTCCTGTGCATCAAGTCTTGAGTCCGCTGCGACGAGCTTCTCAATCTCCTCGTCCTTGGTGCGAAGCATGGCAGCAAGCCACGCTTCGCAAGTGACCAAGTCCTCCTCCTGGACATCGAGCGAGATGTGGCGCTGCATCCGGTCAGACTCATCGTTGGCATCCTTGGCCTTCTCCACCTCCCGCGCCTTGTCAAAATCAGCCTGCTTTAGAAGAAGGTCCTGCTGGCGCCCGCTCATTTTGATTTGGGAGACCCTTAGATCCTACTGATCCTCGTCAAACCAGGCTTTCATCTGGGCGACACACTCCTGGAAGTACGCCTCGGCCTTGTCTACAGCCACCATCCTGGAGTCACCTTCTCCTTGCGAGCCCGATTGAGAGCCTGGCGCTTGTGGAAGTTAACACCTATAGCCTGAAGGAGTTGGTCCTCCTTGGAGACGCCGCTGCTGATGCTTGGTTCGTCAACAACCTGGAGCCCGACAACGATGAGGATCCCCTCATCACAGACCTCCCCCTCGATTGGTGTTCTAGTGCCTGCTGCTCCTGGGATGTTGACGAAGAGATCGTCGCCAACCTTCAAGTACCTACTCGGGGCAGATGCTGACGAGGAGGAGGGTTGGTCATTGACCACCTCCTCCCTGGCAGGGTCCTTGGCGACCTCTCCAGTGGTGGCCTCAACGGGCTCCCCGACAGGCCCCGTGGCGGCCTCCTTGGTGCCAGCCTTGCCGGCCTCTCCGACAGGCTCCTTAGCCACCTCCTCCCTGGCAGGATCCTTGTCGGCCTCCCCGGCGAGCCCTGTGGAGGCATCCTCGGTGGGTCCCTTGGCAGACTCCTCGGCAACAATATTGGTGGCCTCGGCCTCGGCGTCCTTGGCGGTCTCGATGATCACGGCGTCGATGTCCGCCTGATTTGCCGAGGGAGGATCTGAAGCCAAAGAAGGGAGAAAGGTAAAGCCGAAATCAGGACCACTCAAGATAGAGGGAAGGAAAGAAGTCAAAGCAATAATGGCAAGAAGCAGAAGGCATGTACTCACCGGCGGTAGGAGGGGAGGATGCGTCCCCCTCCCCGGTAACATCTGTTGCCGGGACGGGGTCACCAGCGCTTGTCCCCACCTCCTCCTCCTCCGAGCGCATGGGCTCGTTAGTAGGTGCCCTTGCCGGGGATGCCCCTCTGATCAGTGTAGTTGATGGGGGCGGCATGTCGGGGGCAACCCTTAGGGGCTCCTCCTGCTGCTTCTCCCTTCCGGCGTTCCCAACAAGGTCACCAATAAGAGGACACGCTCCAACGCCCGCTGTCGATGTACAAAAGTATGGGTATTTCTGTACCCCATACTTGTGCACGGACGATCGCATCCACGTCTTCAGCAGGGCTTGGCAAAACAAAGGAGGACGGAAGGAGGTAGTACAGGTACAGGGTATATCAAAATAGACGCTCCAAGTGACAAGCAGCAGAAGGCTGGCAGGGCCACACCCGACAACGAGCCTTGCTGAGGCGACCTGCGAGGCCCCCGGCAAGCTCCTTGCCGGGGCAACTTGCGAAGATACCAGCAGTGCCACCACCCTTGGGGTCGAGAGCTCTATCACCATTGACAACGTTAAGACCAAGATTTGGAGAGCACATGCCCGGTAGCATGCAGCCCCTCATGAAGATTGGCAACCCACAAATCCACGTGGGATCAGAAGACAAAGACCCCCGGCAAGACCCTTGCTGGGGACGACTCTAGGACCCCTGACAAGCCTTGCTGGGGACGATCGCTGGGCCACGTCTAGACCCAAGCCCAGCATGGTTTCGTCACTTCACCACCACTCCAATGCGACAATAGGCATGCCAGCTAAGCAAGCGCCTGCGTGGCGGCATGCAGATCTTCGTGGAAGCCTACCATTTCGCCAACGCGGCAGCTGGTTGGCCAGCGTGGTGAGGCGAGGAGGAGCGGCGAAGGATGTGATGGCCCCTGTTGCCGTCCCCAATAAAGCGAGAGGACATGTAGGCAACACATTAAATGCGCTTGTCCTACGTTGATCGAGCAATAAGCTCGTACCACTGTAGCTTGCCACCTCCCATGTACCGTTGTGGCAACCCCTTTGTGTATAAAAGGAGGCCCAATGCGCGCATAGAGAGAGGATTCAGACTTTTGAACAAAGCAACCATCATAGCTAGTTCAAAAGCTCAAGAACACACATATAACCAGACAAAGCAGGACTAGGGTATTACGCATCTTTGCGGTCCGAACCTGGATAAAAATCCTCTGTGTGCTAACGGCTCGACCTGCTCTTCGTGCAACTAACCCCCCCGCCGAATGTGGAAGGGATCCTTGTGATCCCATAGGTGATCGGTTTACCCGACATCTTTGGTGCGCCAGGTAGGGGAGGTTAGTTGTGAGGATCTAATCTGTGGTTACTATAGTAGCTCCTTCATCACCATGGCTTCGAAGAACAAGACGAGCACGGCGGTCAGCCCGTCCGGTGCCACTCCGCTCGCACCCGCGCGAGCGGGCAACGGGGCGGGGGCCAATGGTGGAGGAGATCAAGATCGTCCAGACCATCCGAATACAAGAAGCCAGGCCGTCAACGTCCTCCGCAACGGCGACTGAGGTGAGCGCGCCGCTGTGCCCAGGGATGGAACTGTGCAACCTGTGGGTGGTGCGGGGACCTCGAAGGGCAGGAGATCGACCTCACCAATGCCTGTGCCACGGTCCTCTCAGCTCGTGCACGACGAACCACACCGCGATGTTGAGGACCTCGGGCGTCGCCACGGCAAGAGCCCTCGGCGTCACTCTTAAGACACGCACGACCGACATGCATGCCATGATGCAGGAAAAAAGAGCGTGCGGCACAGAATCGTGATGGG
>NW_025226905.1:0-3398 GCF_018294505.1 Triticum aestivum | reverse complement strand
TCATTGAAGCTTGGTTCAGGGGCTATTGAGGGAGTCCTGAATTAAGGGGTCCTCGGACAGCCGGACTATATGGTATGCCGGACTGTTGGGATATGAAGGTACAAGATAGAAGACTTCGTCCCATGCCCGGATGGGACTCTCCTTTGTGTGGAAGGCAAGCTTGGCGATTCGGATACGAAGATCCCTTTCTTTGTAACCGACTCTGTGTAACCCTAGCCCCCTCCGGTGTCTATATGAACTGGAGGGTTTAGTCTGTAGGAGAAAAACAATCATAATCATAGGCTAGCTTCTAGGGTTTAGCCTCTACAATCTCGTGGTAGATCAACTCTAGTAATACTCATATCATTAAGATCAATCAGGCAGGAAGTTGGGTATTACCTCCATCGAGAGGGCCCGAACCTGGGTAAACATTGTGTCTCCCGCCTCCTGTTACCATTAGGCTTAGACACACAGTTCGGGCCCCCCTACCCGAGATCTGCCGGTTTTGACACCGACAATGATGTGCATGCATTAGCATGGTTTGACAGCGTGAGCATGAGTGTCTGCACGCATACATCCTACTTGCCTCTATGGACGGTGTGCGCTAATGTGTGGGTCACGTATAATATAAAAAATTCTTTTGTGCATTTAACGCAAAGTATTTCATTTTTATTTGGCTGACGAGTGTGCGTTGTAGTGGCGAGTCCGTGGTTTGATTCCTCACATACGCATATTTTTTGTTTTTATTTCTTTCTCCACTGACAGGTAGGCCAGCATAGATAGATAGATAAAGAACACGAGCTAATGAGGCACATGCGGACTGTTTGACTGGTCAACCAGACAAATACGGTGTCATACGCTGAGCCAATGACTGTATGATCACCATATCTCGTATACAATGATCAAATTGAGCTATCAAGACAAGTCCGATGACCGCCAATGCATTTTACTCGGTAATAAATGACCAAGAATGAAGGGGAATCCAAATTTCCTTCGTCTTCTATCCTTGAGCTCTTGACAAACCAACACACTATACGATCGTCCGGCTGCACCACCCCACAGCTCTCACCAAGCGCCGTTCACGCCACCGTGCCGCACAATAACCGATAAGGAAGTGATGATATCCCGCTGCGCCGAGTTCGTCGGCGCCCACGACCGCACAGAAAATGGTAGGGAAGCGATGGCATCCCACCGTGCCGAGTTCATTGCCGCTCCTGACCTCACACCTACGTGGGCGGAATTTGAAGCTGCCAAGGCCGAATGGGCGATACAGCAAGAGGCATCCAAATTCGCACAGTGGTAGCAGAAAAGTCAGAAAGCACTCAAGAAAAGAGAGGCCCACTGCCGCAAGAAAGAATAGGACGCATGCGCTGCTGCAGAGAGGTCGGCGGAGATCCAAGCACACTGGGGTGTCGCCAACAAAGTCGGGAAGGAGAATGATGGTGTCTGGCCAGCATGTGAGAAGTAGTAGTACTAGTAGTTATTGTGTGTGTCTGTGTCTGAGTACGAGCATGTACCAGTACTACTAGTTAGTACTGTAGTTTTTAGTGCAAATTACCAGTACATTAGCCTAGACCCAATGGAAAATTCCTATCGTATGCATCAAATGGCATCTCTTTCTTTATAGGAAATGAGATGCATGATCTCACTTCCTATGATTTTCATATTCCTATAAAATTCCTATTCTATGAATGAAAGGAGGCCTCTACTAGAGTAACTATTGTAGCAAGTAGTACTGCTCGTACAGTAGTTTTCTTCAAGAAGCAGAATTCAATGAAGTCATGATGGTTCCTTCGTCCGAGCAACTTCATAGTGGGAAAGGTTGGGCCGGTGATTTGATGGCTCAATAGCCATTATTACTGCGGCGCGACGACCGGGGTGACTCTCCCAGGATGGTCGATGTCCCACATGTTGGTGAACGGAAGGATTCTTTCCGATATCGAGCAGAAAAGAAACTGCGTGGTATATTATCACTGTTGATTTATATTTATTATTTATTTCTGATGAATGCTAGCATTTCAACTCTTACGACAAAGGAGTGCAAAACACGACACGTGCTGGATGTCCCACACGTCAGCGAAAGGAGTGGGACATGAACAGCGTGGTAGAGCATCTGCACTTCTTCCACTTCTGGGTCGGAGACCACACGTAGTAGTACTAGTGGTATGAACGATACAAAGTGCGACCCAGAGAGAAAGACAAATCTAGTTGGAAGGTCTCGGGGCATACACGTAAACAAATATAAAAGCTAATATGTGCCTCCAATTAATATTGTAGTAGTAGAGTACTTAGACACGTACTCCATAACATAACCATGCATTGCACATACAACATTTAGTGGTACATAGTAAGAGACAAATGCCTATATGCCACACATGTTCATACTATTTGTGCCTTTCTACTTCACTTACTGCGCTACATTACTGAGGTTCATACGTCCACACCTGGGTACATGTCCGTCTCATAGTTCCAGGCCCATGTGTTCTTCATAGATGGAACGATCCATATCATCGCAGTTAGTGTGGCTCCCCACGATGGAGACTCATCCAAACTATGGCCAGCCTCGACACGGAGGAGTCGCGCATACCAGGAAGCTGCACTCTCTCGGCCGTCGTGCTGCTTCAAAGCCGGCGCCAGTGAGAGGTCGCCTCTGCTCTGGTCGGGCATTAATACGGCACTGATGCTCTAGGGAGACACTGACCATTTCACGCAGGAAGCGCGCGATGGCAAGGGAGTATTGGTTTTGAACCGTTTCAGGTGTAGTACTGGTAGTTTGCAAAACTACTCAATTATTGCACTCAGTTTCCTAAGAAATTGTGGTAAAAAACATTACTCTATAGCCCGCTTCCCTTCTCCTTCCTCTTCCACCGCCCGCGTATGTCCACAGGAAGCGACCGGTCAACCCTTATATAGGAGTGCTAGCACAAAAAATGCATGCATGACCACTAAAATTTCTAGATTAACGCACTGCCCCGGCGGGATTATGGAGTATGTCATTATGTTCGGCTTGGCCATGGCTACTGGGCGACGACGAGCAGAGAAGAGGCGGCAGGAGGGGAATGAATGGAGCTACTGTTTGGGTTTGCTGTCCGTCTTACATACATGCGCACCATCATGTGTACCCGCAGGTGCACAAATTGTAACATACGTGTCTGCTTAGGTGGGCGTCACGTAACTGGTGTGTGTGTGTGTGAGATTCTAAGAGACAGAGTGTGTGTGTGTGACTCTACTTTTCGGACATGTACTCAACCTTTTGCATCGGGATATAAGTATAATGGTATTACACTTTAGCTAGTGATTTACGTGGCCATGTTAACATGGTTGTGTAAAAAAAGTCACTTCCTGCTTGTGATTTGCATTATATAATTACAAGCAAGATGCTCGTGCATTGCACAGTACATCAATATGCATTTTTTTTT
>NW_025226904.1:0-3408 GCF_018294505.1 Triticum aestivum | reverse complement strand
CTTACGAGTTTAATAATCCTTCAAGTCGTTCCTAGCCTGATCGATTATATCATTAGCGTGCTAAATTTTGACTGTGCTACCTGGTCCTTCTTCCCGGAGCACAATTTTCGACGATGAGCTAAGCTTACGTCGATGTTCCTCATCATATCATTTCGCCTTGAACAACAAGCTTGATTTCGTGTTTGTGTCGTACATGTGGTTCCAATAATCTTTTGGTTCATCATTCCTTTGACTTGATGTCATCATCGATCGATTACATCTTCATGAAATGTAGCGACCCAACCCGAAATTGGTCAAGTCTCTATGTGGCTGTACCATCCCAAGATCATGCTAGCACACACAGTACATTGATGCAAAGATTCAAAGTTCAATCACACCTAAATTTATTACATGATTCTCATATCGAGTCTTTATTACATGATAATATATTCGGCTGAAGGCCAACTCATGAGAAATAAACTAAATAAAGTTGTGGAAGCATAGACGAGTAGCGAGTCCATCCGACTCCATAGGGCAATCGCCAAGTGTGGATCGTAGCCTCACTCCTGATCGGAAAACTCCTGTGCAACATAAGACGTTGCAGCCGTGTAGGTCAGCATTTTTGAATGTGTTGGCAAGTCATGAAGAGAGAACAACAATATAATTACTAATACTATATGCAATTTGGCTGTGGGGCTCTATGTTTCACTGTTTTGCGAAAAAACCAGTTTTTCCCTACAACAAAGGACTTGTTTGCAATTACTACAAAATGTTGGTAGTTATTGAGATGGTTCCGCCAACCAATGTATCATTCCCAATTATTAAATAACCCCTCAATTAATTTATTAAGTTCAGTGTTGAGATATCCGAAATAATCCAAGCTCCAGAGGCTCAAATTGTCTGTAACCAGGGACACGGCTAATCGATTAGGTCTTCACTCTACAGAGGTTTGTGCACTTTACCCACAAGAATCGTTCCCTCCTTTAAGTCTTTGCAATGTCTGGTGTTTGAAGACACGAAACAGGGTCTTCCGAAGAGTTCCTCTGGGCCACTGCCGATGCCCATCCAATCCTACCGTTCTTCTACATATCGTAACACCACCCGGCCAGAGTCACACCTAGGGTCAACCAAGCCAGAGCCCATAATGGCTTGCGGCTGCACAGGTAAGCTTCTGGTCAATGGGGTATCCATTCGTCTCTTCTTGGCTGGGTGAAGCTTTCCGCAAGATGTCATGGCGCTTCTCCATGCATCCCGGCCATCCGTTGGTTTCTCCAGGGTGCCCGTCAACCGTCCTCCACCCAATAGTGAATTTTGAAGTCCATCTTGAGCTTGGAGTCATGGGGTTGCCATCATCTTGGCTCTCACATCTCCCTTATGAAACACTCAACCAACCCCGTCTACGAAAAGAATAGCAATCAACTACATCGTCCTGGGCATTGGTAACAAGGGGAATGGGTTCATCCTACCTCATGATACTACTCAAGACCAACTTAAAATTCTCCTAATGCATGCATGGTGGGGAGGTAAAATTCTAATGCCATACAATCATAGGCATTGTAAAAATATAATCAAATGACTTGCCTGGCTGACGGTCTTTGAAAGCAGCGACTCGTAATAGCAGGCTTCACACTCCGGGAATTCTACCGAGTCAAAAAATAGCACAAATAAGTGTAACACATTATAACATAACAGTAAGTTAAAGTAAAACGCCCAAGCACTCAAACCAAAACCAAAGAAAACTCATAGAAAGCAAATCAAGGTTTTCACCACATCAAGCAACAACTAGGAAAATAGTTTTATACTACTAAAACTATTCTTAACAAAACCTAAGCATGGGTTTTGCTAACTAACAGAAAGGGGAACAACATACAAACTAGAGGCAAAAAGAATCATATTAAAAGCTATTATAGAACTCCTATTATGACTAAAACAATGCTAGCAATAAAATAAAATAAAAAATCTTATTCTACTGTGAATAAAAGTTCATCCTCTATAACTACAGAAACTAATCTAAAATAAATTATAACATAGTAAAAATAAGATTATTTACTAACTAGAACAGTAGGAAAATAGTAGCTAGCTAAATAAACTAGAAAAACTTGATTTCGACTAAAACTAATTTTTTAATGAAGTCTAAAATACCCAAACAAGTTCCTACTGCTAGGCATGGTCAAAACTAAGAAGTAGCGAAAAGATTCACTAAAATAAAATTATTCTAGCTCAATTTATGGCAGAAAAACTAATCTGTCTAAATCTAATATAAAACTATTTTTATTAATCTAAACATGGCTAAACATAATTTCTACTGAAACTACAAGAAATTTGTAGACTAACAAAAAATTAAGTAAAAACAATAAACCAAATAAGAGAAATAGCCAAAACAAAAACAGAACTATTATGCTAAAAACAGAAAATAAAACTAAAAAAACAGACGCGACTGGCTATCCATCGCTTAGGCGTAAAATAACTAAGATGCGCCCGCGACTAAACAGAAAACCCAGACCGGCCCGATCTAACTGAACCGAATAAAACCTTAAGTAAACCGGCTATAACAAAAAAACTGTACCCCTTCGCAGATCTAATCTAAACAGTAGATTGTATATCGAAGGGTGGTGGGCGACTCCGACGACTTACAGTGAACTCGACGACGACGACGCGACGACTCTGGCGATCAGGGAGGAAGGAGGAGTGGTCGGGGCGGTGCGGTGACTCGAGGGCGGCGTCGGGGTGGTCTCGGTGGAGCTCGGGGACGACGGTGGCGATCGGGGCAACATCGACGGCTCCCTGGTGAGCTGCAACTCCGGCGAGCAGCGTTCAAGCTCGGGGGGCGACGGCTCCGGCGGTTCCTGGGCAACGAGAGGATGTCAGGGAGGTGCGTGAGGAAGTGGCGGTGCGGGTGGGGTAGCATGGATGGGCAGGGGTGCTCACCGGCGGCGGAAGTGGCGGCGAACCGAGGCTGCGGACGGCGAGATCCAAACGGCGCGAGCGTCGTCTGTGGTGGGGTGCGAGCTAGGGTTTTAGGGGGTTTTGAAAGAGGAGGGGCTAGGGTACTTATAGGACACAGTTTCGTGGAGGAGGGGTTGCTCGGTGTAGGGTTTAGGAGGGCACGGACGCCGAGGGCGTCGGGCGCTGGCGAGATTCGAGCGCGGTGGATTTGGAAGGAGGGAGATGGAGTGGGGTTCGCGCGGCAGTGAGAGAGATTTGGGAGGGGGCGAGCGGGCGACCGAGGCGGAGAGGATTTGGGCGCGGCGCGCCGGGCTACGGCGGCTCGGGCGCTGGTGGGCTGGCGCCTGGCCCGCTGGCTGGGCCGGTTGGCCTGGCTAGTGCCTGGGGCTTTTCCTTTTTTTTGAATTAGAACAGAGAGGAAAACTAATTAGATAAATAAATATATATATATTTTATATAGCACATATATATATATATATATAT
>NW_025226903.1:0-3413 GCF_018294505.1 Triticum aestivum | reverse complement strand
TTTTGTCGTTAATTGACTATACATTAAAAATGATGTGGGTCCCGGATATCAGCAGGGTGGATTAGAGTAAAAAAATGAGGGATGCATCCGAGTAGTAAAAGAGGTGCTTGCTTGTGTTCAGAGTGGACCTGGTGGGTCCGTACTGTCATACTCACAACTACAGTTCTCTCCTGATTCATTATATGTTGACAGGGACCGTTTCGAAAAAAACTATGTTGACAGGGCCGGACGGCGGCGGCGCGGTGAGCGCACCAAGGCGGAGGATAAAGTGTTGTCGCCAATGTGCTAAGATGGGTTGGACATTCTTATTAAAAAAGAAAAATGGACCAGAACTATTTACGACGTTGACTACGATTTGCATGGGTCCGCTGGTTGCAGGAAGAAAATGCTGGGAGAAAGAAGAATGATAGCTGTCTTTGCCTAAGAATAATATCGACTGAATGTAACGACACTATCATAGGAAATAATGCCCTCCTATTAAATCATGAATTTAAAGAACTGGTGCATGAGCATTTAGCTTTATTTATTTATTTACTTATTTATGTTTAGGGGACCATGAGCATGTACCTGGGCTAGATTCATGTGAGAGCCTCCCTTCCAGTTAATTATGGGCTCCTCTATTGGGCCTTCATCAGTACGCTACATGTTATCAACAAGTGGAAAATGTGTTCCATATGAAAAATAGTATGCGTTACGTACGGTACGAGGCAATAAGGATTGAACCGTGCAACGACTTCCAAAACATTGTGTTTGTCGTTTCAACAACACATTTATTCAACCAACAGACGAAATATACTACTGATTGTACATTTAAAACAACAGCAACATGAACTAGGGCTGGGGGTGCAACAGAAGCAGTAAGCAGGACAGAAGAGTGAAGACACAGCTCACTCTTCCAAACCAAACATCAGCCATTATTACAAAAGGGCTACCAAAAAAGAACAAGTGTATGCATCAAACTAAATAAAGATCCTACTACACCAAGTGTACGCATCTAACTAACTGGCTCAGTTAGATGTTACTATTTATTAAGCTGTGGAGATTGGCTAACGGCTTGAACCAGATGGGTGCCTGACGGGGGAAACTCCAGCCAGCAGGTCGAAGTCTGATACTTGCGACCCTCTCTCCTACTTTGGGCCGCAGAGCGTGGCGGCACATATCAGGGTATGGTGTATGCAGAGACACATGGTACGTTGTGTACACACAGTTTTGCCTGATGAACGAAACCGCGATGCCATCATGATCCTTGTCGTCGGTTATCTCCTAGTTAATCAGATAATTCAGTCTGACAAACAGAGAGCGTGTACCAAGGCTACTTACCAGCCTCCAGTCAAAAATTCCTGAAGGCCTAGAGAAGCCGGGATCCTGCTCAAAGACTTTGCAGTGACTGTGATTGTATTCCACGAAACAACACCTCCGGTATGTGCGAACGATCATCAATCATTCGCCATCGTTTGATCGAGCCGGGAACCACCTGGAACTGCCATGCCGCTTTTCTTTGAAAGGTTCTAGGATTAGGAAGGGTAGGGACACCAGGCGGCCTACAACATCATATCAAGTTGGAGTCAAATAAAAAAGGGCACTTGATGTAGTCAACCTTAAGAAAAACATGTTATGAGCATGAATATTTTTTCAGTAAATGTTGACAGTAATATAACCAAGCCATCATGATATCATAGGAAACTAACATACAACTGTAACAGCCGATTGTAGCGATGACTGGAGTAGGCCAGCAATACGTCCAGCCATAGAAGGAGTCGACAGCATAAATGAAGCCCTTGTGTTCAATGGCATTAGAGAACCTTGGAGGATTGTCAGCGTTCTGGGAACGGGCGTCCCCTGACTTGCCTGCATGCGGCCTGCATCGTGGCTCAAGCATAGGCCCAGCGCAGCCCAGCTTCATCAGCTCAAGCTCAAGACCCTCACGGGGCGAACGATAGGAAGCTTCCTCAGGGGAAGCCTCATCAGGCAGGCTCGCGAGGAGGCAGAGAGATCAAGGCAGGGTACCTCTCGAGGAGCCCGGGATGCAAGCCATGACGATCGAGACCAGGCGGGCGCCGACCTGTGCAGTGTCCTTGTTTCCCCTTTGGTGCAAAGGGGGCAAGCACAGGTCAAGGCTTCAGGCAAAGGTTACCATTTCGGTGCAACAAGACCAAGACCAGCAGAACGGCAGGATGGAGGTCATCGTGGAGCCTAGGACGGCGTCATCGTCAGAGCCTTTGGCAGCCGTAGACCAACTTTGGTCAGGATAAGTGTACTAGATGTTCCCCTTCAAAATGGCCAATTGTTGGTGCCCTTCCCGCTCATTATTTGGGAAGAGGCCCAGGGCCTCCCTCTATAAATAGAGCTAGCTGTCGTGGTTCTAAGTCTGACAGTAGAATGGGGGGTAAGTATGGAAAGGCAAGGTCCTAGCTATGGAGTAGTAGTACACACGGGTGTTTAGCGAGTTCAGGCCCTTCTCGGAGGAAGTAACAGCCCTACGTCTCGGAGCCCAGAGGCGGTCGACTGATCTCTGTGTATATGAGTTACAGGGGTGCGAACCCTTCTACCAGTGGAGGGGGGTGGCTTATATAGAGGACGCCAGGACCCCAGCCAGCCCACGTAGAGGAGGGTTAAAGTACATTAAGGCCGGGCGTTACTGGTAATGCCCTACATAAAGTGTCATCATGACCATTAAGACTACTTAATTACAGACCGTTTGGGTACAGCATAGATCCTGAACTTCTGATGCTCGAGTGCGTCTTCATGGTCGAGTGTCTTCTAGCCGGTCGAGTGGAGTCTCCCTTGGTCAAGTGGAGCTTCTGTTGGTCGACTGGAAGGTAGCTTCGTATGATGATGTCCTTGGGTATGGTATCCTAGATAGGTCCATGACCGTACCCTAGGTACATAACCTCATCATTAGCCCCCGAATGGATCGAGGTTCGAGTAAGGAAGGAGTTGACGATTTTCTCCGACTTATTTACTGTACTTTGATTATGTCATATCTTGGATCGGCGATTCTTCTTTCGGCGTTGGCGTCGACTTCTACTTCGGTCGCCTTGATCCATTCTTGTCTTCTGTCGAGTGAACTTTTGGACTTCGGTGAACTTCCGAGCGACGGATCACAGGAAAGATATTGCCTGACAGATCTATCTGCTGTTAGCGGATTTTGCGGGATTCGAAATTTGGGAAGCGCGCGAAGCGGGGCAGACCGCGACAATCGGATGGGATAAGGCATGGACTCCTCGATTCCCGCGCCGCCTTTTTAGCCACGTATCGTGCATGCGCGGCTGTTTCGGGATGTGACAGAATCGCCCGGACCCACTCGTCAGCCACTCGGAAGTGCCTTTATATAAAGCACCGAGGGAGGGTTTTTTGAACAGTGCCCTCCCACCCTTCTCTCTTCCCTCTTTGCTTCCGCCCGCCGCGCCTGC
>NW_025226902.1:0-3415 GCF_018294505.1 Triticum aestivum | reverse complement strand
TGTGTGTGTGTGTGTGTGTGTGTTTGTGTTTAACAGCATGTGTGTGTTAGAGAGAGCGACAGATCGACCTACTCCTATAGAGAGATGGTGCGTAGTGTACGATTTTAACCGCAAGAGTCGGTGCATCCTCTCATTTCCGGGCGTCCGGTAGGGACACGCGGACAGCTGCCACACCCGCTCCTGACCAGCCTGGCCCACCCAAAGCCCCTCCATCGCCCGTACGCGCTTCCCGGCCGAAACGATCAACGCCGCTCCAAAGAATCGGTGCCGCATTCATGCCCGGGCAGAGCAGACGCGACCTCTCGCTGGTGCCTGCGTTGAAGAGAGAAGCGGATTCAAGAGTGATGGTTGCTTCGTCTGTCCAACTTACTGCTGGTTCTATGTGATTTGACGTCACATTGGTCATTATTACTAAAGTCGTAGGACTACTGGATGTCCCACGCTTTCGGCGGAAGTAGGTACTACCAGATTACAATCTTCCCCATTCTTACAGTGGATGAGTGCAAGAGCAGTGAAAACATGCAGGCTCAGTGATTACATGGCCCACGTCATGCGACACCTAACTCTTTACATAGTACTCCCTCCGTTCCTAAATACTATATGAGTCCCCGCGCGTTGCCGCGGAACAGTCGTATATCTCTATGCGTAAAATTATCGATTTCATGGAACTAAAAAAAAACTCTATAACCGCATGAAAAATGTGGTAGCCAAACTAAAAAAAACTCCCATCATCATTTAGATCATCCCACGTAAGGAAAAAGGCCAGCCAACTCCTACTGCATAATGGGATTATATTTTTCTTTCTGACATGTTAATGGGACTTAAAAGCGCACTTACATGCATGCTACCGGTGCATGCTTGCATTCAGACATGTTGATGTGATTTAAAACCCACTCACATGCATGCCACGGTATTTCTGCATGCTTGCATGTGGCTTAGTGCAGAGCCTTTCAATGTCTAGATCAGACGCCTATTATGCACTGATTTAGTTCATCAAACGGCTACATTAATTTTGATGATGTGGCTCAAGGAGAGGATAGAGAATTCCTAGTAGTGGGGGCTAGCTATTTTGATATAGTAGACAAGTCTTTGTAGAGATTCCACTAGATGGACTACATACAGAACAAAATGAATGAATCTACACTTAAAATGCATCTATATACATCCGCATGTGGTTCATGGTGAAATCTCTACAAAGACTTATATTTATGAACGGAGGAAGTACTAGTATATTATGTACTGTAATTTATCAACGAGATAAATTTGTACAATGCTATGAAGCTTCCAGCTTCTATTACATGTATCTTGCGTCCAAGGTTGCCCATTGCAACATTTCATCAAATACAAAGGAGACTAACATGCATGCTATTGCATCTCAATGATTGACATATCATAGCAAATATGTACTCCCTCCGTTCCAAAATAAGTGTCTCAACTTTATGCAAACTTTAGTTCAAAGTTGTACTACTACTAAAGTTGACACTTATTTTGGAACAGAGGCAGCTAAAGAAAAAAACGATCCATGCAGTCCCTAGCCCTTGAACCGTAAACCCTAACCAGGCTTCAATTTGCTGGCAACGTTCGAGCTTCCTAAGAAATGAAGTTTGCAACCTTTTGACCATTGGATCATTTTGTGCAGTTTCACCAAAATCCAGATGAGCATCACTGTGGCAAAGAAATTGAAGAAGCGTGATTAGAATAAGATTACTGGGACTAGTTGATGGGAGATAAACTCATCACAAATACAGTACATAGAAGCCAGTAGAGGTATGTGCGGGGCAAAGAAGTAGAGAAATATCCATATGGAGTGATGTGGGCAGCTGGAGCAGTGGTGCAAGCCGGCTGTAAAGGGAGATGTACCTGAGGGATGTCGGGACGTAGCTCAACCTTGAGGACGACAGCGGGAGGCGGCAACTGCCCACATCGCGGCAGTGAGCAAGGGATGAAGACAACCTCACAAGCTTTGTGAGAGAGAATGGCGGGGACCCCTGATCGGCATGTGCCGACAGTGGGTTTTCACCGTCGGCGACAGCGACCGCATCTACACTAAGCATCCACCCCTTCCCCTGGCGGACGTGATCTGCCGGGATGTTAGAGATGTGGCCACAATAGTTTTGTGTGAGAGAGTGTGAAGAGAGCAACCCCCGCAAGCAACTGTGTAGGCTGGCCCGTCCTAACTATGTATATAGTGGAGCGGTTTCCTTTTCTCTCCATATGAACC
This sequence comes from Triticum aestivum, assembly GCF_018294505.1. Classification (NCBI taxonomy): domain Eukaryota; kingdom Viridiplantae; phylum Streptophyta; class Magnoliopsida; order Poales; family Poaceae; genus Triticum; species Triticum aestivum. The sequence continues at coordinate 1,194 of NW_025226902.1, read as the reverse complement.
TATCATATTGCGTATGTGCCACTGAAGAAAAAAAACTTTATTTATAAATTACGCGGCACCTACTACTCGTTCTCCTATAACCTTGCGCTTGGCATCTCCAAAATATTAACCTTGCGATTGGCTCTTCGCCTCTTCGGGAAGTCGAGCAATAATGGTACTGAAGTATATATCGTTCTGGCTATATGAGAGCGAATGAATTGCTGCACGTCCACCACGTGGGCGAGGGTCGAGGGGTGAGGAATAGTGCATACTATTATGTCTATTTCAGGGGGTGTTTGTTTCCGGGGACTTTTTGTAGGGACTAGAAAAAGTCCCTCTTAGAGACTTTTTAACCAAACAGGAGGGACTACTAGGGACTAAAACTTGCTTTTTGGGACTTAATGAAGAAGACTATGAATGAGAGTCTTTTTTTGGACTTTTCCAACAATGCCCCTCCCTGCACCCATTGCCCCGCCGTCCCATGTTGTTGTTTGGTTGTTATTTTTCTGTATAGTAGGGGTAACATGGTCATTCAACAACCTCTAGGGAGGGACTAGGGACTTTTTAGTCCCTGAAAACATACAGGGAGGGCTTTTTAAGGAGTAGGGACTTTTTAGTTGGGACTATAAAAACTCCTAGGACTTATGAACCAAACATGGCCTCAATATGGACTACATACGGAGCAAAATGAGTGAATCTACACTCTAAAGTGAGTGAATCTACACTCTAAAATGAGTGAATCTACTCATACGTGTTTGGAGTATGTACAATTTGTTTGTTCACCCGTGGTAGACGATCCTCCCTCCACCAAGTGGACAACCAGTACACGTGCCAAATTACCACATGGGCTGCCTTTTCGTACAGAAATGAGCTCCACCGTGTACCCTGCTACGTCTTGAGCTTGCGTTGGTTTTCCTCGAAGAGGAGAGGGTGATGCAGCAATAGTAGCGTAAGTATTGCCCTCAGTTTTTGAGAACCAAGGTATCAATCCAGTAGGAGGCTCCTCAAAAGTCCGACACACCTACACAAACAAACAAAGAACTCGCAACCAACGCAATAAAGGGGTTGTCAATCCCTTCACGGCCACTTGCGAAAGTGAGATCTAATAGAGATAGTATGATAAGATAAATATATTTTTGGTATTTTATAATATAGATGCAAAAAGTAAAGATGCAAATAAAAGTAAACTGGAAGCAAATATGATAAGAGATAGAC
>NW_025226901.1:0-3427 GCF_018294505.1 Triticum aestivum | reverse complement strand
TTATCGAGGATTGAATGAAGTGACAATTAAGAACAAGTACCCCTTGCCAATGATCAACGATTTGTTTGACCAATTGCAAGGAGCTAAGGTATTTTCCAAGATCGATCTGCGATCAGGATACCATTAGTTGAAGATTCGAGAGCAGGATATACCTAAGACGGCTTTTACCACCAGGTACGGGCTGTATGAGTATACCATTATGTCATTTGGTCTGACTAACGCACCTGCCTATTTCATGAACATGATAACTAGGTGTTTATGGAGTTTCTGGATAAGTTCATCGTGGTGTTCAATGATGATATTTTGGTCTACTCAAAGAGTGAAGAAGAGCATAAGCAGCATTTGCGTTTGGTACTGGAGAAGCTCAGAGAAGATCAGTTATATGCCAAGTTCAGCAAATGTGAGTTTTGGTTGAAGGAAGTTGGATTCTTATATCCGTAGAAGGAATAGCAGTAGATCCCACCAAAGTTGTCACTGTGAGAAATTGGGAAGCCCCAACGACAGTTGGAGAGATCCGGAGTTTTCTTGGACTTGCAGGATACTACCGGAGGGTCCTTGAGAATTTCTCGAAGATTGTGAAGCCCACGACAGAGTTGTTGAAGAAGAACACCAAGTTTAACTGGACTGAGGAATGTGAGGCCAGTTTCCAGGAGTTGAAGAAACGCTTGGTTACATCGCCAGTGTTGATTCTGCCAGATCAGCGCAAGGATTATGAGGTGTATTGCGACGCTTCTTGTCGAGGACTTGGAGCAGTGCTTATGCAGGAGGGAAGAGTTGTTTTGTATGCCTCACGACAGCTTAAGCCCCATGAATTGAATTATGCTTCACATGATTTGGAGTTAGCAGTCGTAGTGCACGCATTGAAGACTTGGAGACATTTCCTCATCGGAAACCATTGTGAGGTGTACACGGATCACAAGAGTTTGAAGTACATCTTCACACAGAAGGAGTTGAATCTCAGGCAAAGGAGATGGTTGGAACTCATCAAGGATTATGATATGAGATTGCATTATCATCCCAGAAAGGCTAACGTAGTAGCTGACGCGTTGAGCCGCAAGATCCATGTCAACACACTCTTGACCGGAGAGTTACCAAGGGAGTTAGCCGAGGATCTTCACGAGCTATGTTTGGAAATAGTTCGGAGAGGCTTTGTTGCAGCATTAGAGATTCAGTCTACTTTGATGGATAAGATCAGAGAAGCTCAAAAGACTGACAAGGAGATTGCTTCTATAAAGGAGAAGATGAGCAAAGGAAAAGATAAAGGATTTCATGAGGATGAGCACGATACCTTATGGTTTGAGGACCGCGTTTATGTGCCTAATAATCCGGAGATCAAGAAGTTGATTCTGCAAGAGGCCCATGATTCGCCCTACTCGATTCACCCAGGAAATACCAAGATGTATTTGTATTTGAAGGACACTTTCTGGTGGACCAGAATGAAGAAGGATATTGCGGAGTATGTAGCAGTTTGTGATGTATGTCAGAGAGTAAAGGCAGAGCATCAGAAGCCAGCAGGATTGCTACAGCCATTGTCGATACTCGAATGGAAGTGGGATAAGCTAGGCATGGATTTTATCACGGGATTATCCAGGACACGTTCAGGCTATGACTCAATATGGGTTGTAGTCGATCGTTTGACGAAGGTAGCTCATTTCATCCCAGTGAAGATCACTTATACAAGTGCTAAGTTGGCAAAGATATACATGACCAGGATCATATGTCTGCGTGGAGTTCCGAGGACCATTGTATCAGATAGAGGAACCTAGTTTACCTCAAAGTTCTGGAATCAGTTGCACGAAACTTTGGGTACTAGGCCAAAGTTCAGTTCAGCCTTTCATCCACAGACAGATGGACAGACCGAGAGAGTCAATCAGATCCTAGAGGACATGCTGAGAGCTTGTGCGCTAGATTATGGATCAAGTTGGGACGACAATTTGCCATATGCAGACTTTTCTTACAACAACAGTTATCAATCCAGTTTGAAGATGGCCCCTTTCGAAGCCTTGTACGGAAGGAGGTGCAGGACACCATTGTCGTGGGATGAAGTTGGTGACCGCTAGTTGTTTGGACCAGATTTGATTAAGGAGTCTGAACAAAATGTGAAGTTGATTTGCGATAGGCTCAAGGTATCCCAGTCCAGGCAGAAGAACTATGCGGATTCTAAATGCAAGGAGACAGCTTACAAAGTCGGAGTTAGAGTTTATCTTCGTGTATCTCCGCTTCGAGGAGTTAAGCACTTTGGAGTTAAGGGAAAGTTAGCGCCACGTCTTGTGGGACCAAACAAAGTTTTGGAGTGTATGGGAGAAGTTGCCTACAAATTGGAATTGCTCGAAGGATTGTCAGGAGTTCATGATGTGTTCCACGTTTCCCAGTTGAAGAAGTGCCACGCAGATATGGCTGATATACCGCTGAGAGATATAGTGCCGCTGGAAGCGATTCAGTTGGATAGTGATTTAACTTACGAGGAGAAACGAGTCAAAATTCTTGAGTATGCCAGCCGAGTCACCCGCAGCAAAGTTATCAAGTTTTGTAAAGTTCAGTGGAGCCACCACACCGAGGATGAAGCCACCTGGGAGCGAGAGGAATATCTGTTGAAGGACCACCCTCACCTATTTTCTAGCCAACCCAAATCTCGAGGGCGAGATTCATCTTAAGGGGGGTAGGTTTGTAACATCCAAATTTTCAATTTGGAATGTTATACACTAGATCATCATTGCATATCATATTTTATTGCATTTTGGCTTGATCGAGAAATTCTACGCAACTCAAGGACCCACAGAGAGAGTTGGGGATTTCGTTATTTTCATATTTGAGTTTTCTCAAATTTTGAAAATAGGATCATTTGATTTTATTTATTTTATCTTCAATTATTTCTATTATAAAAATATGAGAGAGGGAATAAAATGACTTTCCCAAAAATAAAGAAATATTGAGGATTTAATGATAAAATCAAATAAGATTTTATTTCGGAGTTTTTGGCTATTTATTTGAATTTAGGAAAATTGCATGTTTTTCAAAACTGCATTTTAGGGCCAAGAAAATGTTCATCTTGTTCTAAATATTTTATTTAGACGGTGAAAATTTATTTTGGCATTTTTAGAATTTTATTTTACTTTCTAGAATTTTTCTTAGTTTCGGCGGAATTTATTAAACAAAGTCCTGCATGCCCGACTGGGCCGAAGGCCCAGCCGAGCCGGCCTAGCGCCGCCGCCGTCTCCCGCACCGGATGGGGACCGGAGTCCCGATCACCACCGACGCCCGAGTCCGGGAGGAGCACGCCTCCCGAGGCGCCCCTCCCCCAAGCCAGGACGCCGCCCTCCCCCCCCCCCACACACACACACACAAATATCGCGTCGCCGCCGCCCTCCTCACTCCGCCACCCCGACCCGCCCCGTAGCAGCCGCCTACGCCGCTTGCCACTGTCGCC
>NW_025226900.1:0-3446 GCF_018294505.1 Triticum aestivum | reverse complement strand
CCAAAACCCCCACCTTCCAAACTCCACCATGGCCAAACGCGAACCACGCAACATCCATATGAGCCGCGATTGGAACAATCTCCCCAGTGATATCCTCAACCTCTGTTGTTCGTGTATGGATATGTTGAGCGCCCTGCGGCTGGCTGCATGCTCGAGGGACATGCACATGGCCATCGTCGAAGCGAGGCCTAAGCTTTTCAAGACACCCTGCTTGCTGCTATCTGTTCTTGTGAGATTGGCTCACCATGATACAAAGGCTTACATGATGCCCCTCGACTTCAATCTGATCTCCATTAGCCTAAACTTCTTTGCAGGTATGTAGTGGGTCATCGTACATCATTTCCCTCGACATCGATCCCATCACCATCGCCCGAAACTTATTGGCAGGTATGTACTTGGTCAGCATGAACTCCCACTGGATGGCTGCCTTCAGAGAAGATGGTAAAAACTTGGTGCTCGTGAACTTCCAGACCTCCCATGGGATTATCCTTCCTCCGTTGGATTATGTAGAGTATTACCATCGCGGTCCAAGTCATCTAGGTTACCACGTCAGTTGGACAGACCTTGTTTTGCAGAAGATTGTAATCTGCCAAGTGCCCACACGACATGCGAATTATGCAGACTTCAAGCTAATTGCCTTGTTCGACCGTGGACTCGCCTATCTTTACGCCGGTGCCTTCTTTAGCTGGAGACAACTCAGCTCGCAGTGGATCATCGTCAAAGATGATACACATTTCTGTGATGCTATTAAACACAATGGCATCATCTACGCGATCGACAAAGCAGATGGCACCACGTATTGCTGGGACGGCGCGTGTAAGTTGTTTCCATCTCATGTTAATGATGACGCCATGACACTGTTTGAACTTTTTGTGATGATTGGCATATCCCTGTTTGAGCAGAATTTGAGTAGAACTATGGCAATGTATTAGAGACGCCGTAAATCAGCTATATTTGGAATGAGTTAATTCATGCGATTGTGACCATGTCATTATAGCCAATTTGTACCCTGAATAATCAAACTGTTAGGAATATATGGATATTATCCTTATTTTACAGTAATCTATATACTACTACTAAATATGAGTGTGTATCAATGGCCATGTTAGTTTCCTCATTTTCATGATGTAGAAACATGCACCACACTGTTGGTTTGATCTAACCATACATTAGGGAAGTAAATGTGCATATGGAGAACTCTATATTTGGAAGTAGTGAAATCCTACAATGCTTACCACGTGTACATACCTATATTCGCCTTCAGCAATCAATGGCTTCACAAATTTTTTGCCCAAAGAACACAAGTATATAACAATGCATGGTCTGTTAGTTACCTTGAAGAATTTGTTTGTGAGGACAAAACATGATTACATAACATGCATGACATGGTAGTTTCCTGTGAAGAATCGATTGCGAGATAACATGAGTATAACCATGCATGGCACTTCTATATTTTCGAACCCAGTATACATTTCCATGTATTTTCCTCCCAGTTCCAACATGGATATATCAATGTTGTTTCTTGCATTATCCTACTCATACTCTGAACAATGCTGATCTTACATTAACAATGCCTGTCCTTTTTGATATGATGCGATGTCCCTATAGTTACTTCCCTTTGTAATCACACCACCTTTGCCAAAAACAGGGAAGCACAACTGGTTCCTCACTCGATCAGACTATGGCAAAAGACTGATGATCATTCGGACACATGATCGGAAAATTTATATTGCAAAAACCCCACTGTATACAAGCACCGTGTAATACGTGAGTATCCGGACAGTGGCTGTTACGTCTATGAGCAGGATACCAACTTCTTGGGGCCTTTAGGATTTTTTAGTTGGAGGCGGGTAAACATCCTTGGTTCACACTCTGTTTCTCGGACTCAATTATCCGATAAACTAGGAGATCACCGTTGGCAAGTACCTTGATGGTAGAGAGGGTCTGTTTGCTATGGAAAACTGTGTCTACACGGCGAGACCTGGGAGTTCGGGAGCAAACTCCCCTGATTGTCAATGATAGAGCCTGCAGCTAAAAGAAGGTGAGAATGACAAAGGCATCCGGATTAACTTTGATCCTTGGATGTCTCAATTACGAAATGCAGTGATGTGGTTCAAGCCTTCTGGTTGATAGGTAATTGGGTTGTTGCATCAAAAGGGTGGAGTACTGGTGTCTCCAGATCACTGGTCGCTGAAGCGGGGCTGCAAATTATGATGGTGTTGGATCATCTCTTTGAATGACTTTGTTGTCTTTGCTGCTGGTTCTGGATGGGTAGTTCTTTCTTTTGTTATGCATATTCCTTGTCATTTGGTCATCCTCGTCTATGTCACTCTTACTATGTAATAGTTTCTTCTGTTTAGAATGTCATTCTCGTCTGGATCACGAGAGTCTGAGCGCTGCAGATGGGTGCGTTTTGGTGGTGTAGCAAGACTTATTATGAACTATCATGTCTTGTTGTTTATGTCAGTAGTAGTCACTAGTCAGTGTTTGAATGTTGTATATATCGTTGTTTCGAACTGTTTATTGTCTTGAACTACTGGTGGGCCAAATGAGGGCATCACCATTCTCCAGTGTTCAGAGTATATCTCCTTTTTTCAAGTTATATAATTTGAGCTCAGTGTCTTTTCGATGATGTACACTTGTTTGGGCCAATGAGGTGTCGCTGAATATGGGCCGAGTAGTAACGCAATGCCAAATAGGTCAATTATGACTCTCAGGCCGGGCTCTCAAAAGATCCTGAAAAAAGGCCGGGCTCTCCAAAAAAGAAAGAATAAGGACTCTTAGGCCGACATGTGGGCGCCACCGGTGTTTTCGTGCGCTTGCACGCCGAGAGCATATTGGCGTGTGCTTGAAATTCATGCTACCGTTTCATCCCCAGTCTCCCGCCCCTCCCCCACCTCTGGAATCTCGATTCCTACTCCAGTTCCCCCAAATCCCCCTCCTGTACTGCCTATACTCAAGCGCACTATCATGTCGCCGGTCAATGTGGATCTCCGAGCCGGATATCCTGAGGTCTATCCTGGCTTCGGTCGCTGCATGCTGTCGCTCAACAGTGGCATGGAGGCGCTTGACGACCAGTTTGCCGGCAAAGTGCTGATGGTAACTATCAATGGCGACCAGCCTCCCGTCTCGCCGGATGAACTTGTCAAAGCTCTTGGCATTGGGCATGACATCCAAATAAGTGACTTGCTCGTCGAAGTCTATCCGCCACCAGTTGATTTCTTCGTAGGTTCCAGACAACTTTCAACTGTAGTCGTGTGTTCGAATCTTCCGGGCGTTTGTTCTGTGATGGCGCGCTGGTGAGCTTTGATCGGTGGCACTCAGGATGGGGCTCGGTGCCCTCTGAGCTTGAGTTTTTAACAAAGCTTACCTTCCACGGCATGCCTCGACGTGCTTGGAACAGCGAGTCCATGAATGAGCTTATCAACGACCATGGAGGTGAGCTC
>NW_025226899.1:0-3454 GCF_018294505.1 Triticum aestivum | reverse complement strand
ATCTAGAAGGTCGTTGAAAAATCTGGCGCGATGGCCGCTGCCGGCACCGTCCACCCCCAATCTTGGTGTTCCGTGCAATGCACGGGCATCTACGCATGGGAAATTATGTCGAACAGGGATAGTTGTAAGAAGGCTAGCTCTACATCCATGATGATAGTGACTACAGACAGTGAGGCTGACTATGGTATGCCGAACACGGCACCTATACTCAGGTGTCATCTCCGGCGCAGGGTCTTGTCACTTCACTGTGAGGAGCAGCACGAAATAATTTGACCAACGGGTAGTACAGTGCTAGTACTCTACTACATTGGTAGTACTACAACTAGTACTAGTAGCACCACCGTCTGGATTTAGGAGTACTACCACGTCCATCTGGATTTTAGTATTTGACTAGCAATATCTAGTAATGCATGTCACAAAAAATGTACTACTCCCTCTCTAAATAAATACATGGTGTATTGTTTTATTCCTATCGGCGAGAGAACTTAATGTCTTTTTGCTAACTAATAGGATTACATGCAATGAACTAAACACTACATGTCATGCTTGGTAGTCTCAAGTCATTGAAAGCATGCACGGCCCACATCTCTCATTGGTTGATATGTCATGAAATAAGAAACGAGGAGGGAGTTAATGTACCGTGCCTAAGTGTTTTGGGATTATTTGGTTTTCGTAAGGTGACTTACACAACATTTTTGTTTACATGCATTAACATTTTATTAGTTAAACCAAAGGTCAAAACTTGGCGCAAAATGCAAAGGGGACCAATAAACTAGTAAACATAAAACTTCTCTCGTTTGGCCCCAACTAGAGGTCTGGCGAGATGACTATACTGCACCGGCACAGAGGGGGATGCAGCTTCATTGACTTACTACAACTGCCTTTGGGTGAATGACACGTGGGCCCAAGGGGGGGCTGGCCCACCTATCATACAACCAAAGGCAGGTGCAGTAGAGGGTCGAGGAGTAGTACGAAATCCTACGCACCTACGCATGCTAACCAAGGGCAAGAGTGATCACTTGAATCACAAGATCAGTGACTAGAAGCTAAGCTAGACCCATGGAGGCGATGAGTGCGAGCATCAGCCGGCTGTGCCAGATGGTCCACGACGCAGGCTTGCGGCCCGGCACCGAGGAACATCTCCAGGTATTGCTTGAGGCTGCCAGGGCGAGGGGCCGCTTGGACGACAACTTTGTCTCCTTGTTCGACGAGGTCCTCGTCGGTTTCCTCGACAAGTTCAGTGTTGTCAAGAAGCTCACAGACGACTTTGACGTACGCCTCCAGCCGACGTGCCTAGGCTCTGCGATGCCCGCCATCCTCAACGGCCACTATGGTGACAACCTCTTTGACGCACTGGTGGCCCTGCGACTGCCTGCCGTCGCGCCAGAGAATGTCCACCTCGAGGTCGCGCTCGCCGCGCAGCGCTTGGCGCAGCAAGACACCATCGACATAATCACCCATGTCTACGCGCAAATCGTCCACAAGGACTACTACATGCAAGAGGAGGACGATAGGACGCTGGCCTTCTTGGACCGCAGGGCAACCTTGGACGGCATTGTTCAGAAGCACGTTGAGCTCGCCGCCAACGCCTCTGCTCCTCACACGTCGGTTGGTGACCCGGCGCACTAGGGCGTGAGGATGTCGTTGATGGATCCGTATGTATTTTTATCTTTCCTTCAAATCCATGTAGTAGTATATGGTACTACTAGTAATTACCTTACCTTTTGCATCAACTTCATAATTTTCGTACGTACTCCATGCATGAACGGCGCCAGAACCAAACTTCTCATTACTCTAGGCAATATCGTTATTTTCTATCTATCGGTCGCGCCATGGAGCAGAACCAAATTTTACAAGTTATGAGTTCAAAAGGAAAAGCCTGCGGTGTTCGCGTCGCACCCCCACACGTTTGGTCCGGCACGCTGCCCAAGGGGGGATGCGTACGGTGTTGCATTTTCACTTACAAGTGGGACCACAGTTGAGCAAACCGACTATCGGCAAACCCCCACCCCGCCCATCGTGCGATGGCTGAGAAAACAGGAGGGAGAAGAGATGGCTGTAGCACGGACTCCAAGAAAATTGGTGTCGGATGGGACTCGTGTGGGTGGCATGTGCCGTACTGCTAGACATGAATGCTAGTTAGGGCCCATGCCACCCCACTATATCGAGCCTATATCGAGGTACGTAGAACAAATTTCCTGGAGTTCGTGCTCAGCCCTCCTCTATCTCTGTTCTCAGCCAGCCAGCGGTCACGCGGAGCGCATCGTCTGTTTGCTCATATGCGGTCCCACATGTCAGTGAAAACGCAAGAGGACCCACTGAACCTGCACATCTTTCACCTCGACGTGCTGGTGATGAAAAGCAAATCCAATAAAGATCTTCGGTGGCCGCTTTTGGAATTACTCAAGAGTAGTAAGATTCTATTTACAGTTTAACCCAAGATGCACAACACGTGGCTTCAACTACCACTCTATTTTCCTGCATGACATGACCTGGATGCTGGATGTCCCACGTGTCAGCAAAAGGAGAAAGAACCCGACCAAATCTTTAGTTGTGCTCTCGGATTAGACTAGTTGTGCTAACTTAAAAATTTTATTGTGTAGAATGGATGCAAGTTTTGGTATTAGGAAGAAGAGTACATCAATATATTGATAGAGCGCAATTTAGTAGTAGATGTTCTAGCACTTTTAGCTAGCATGGAGGCTAGAGATGAGACTAGTTGTAACACCCCGGATGTAACTTTCCATCTTTGTATCTCCAACTCTTGCCATTTTCGGCTATGTAATATGATATTCCCTCCGTGGTTGGGTTTTGTCTTTTGTTTTGCATCTTATTTTTGTCATGCATCTCATATCATGTCATCATGTGCATTTCATTTTGCATACGTGTTTGTCTCATGCATCCGAGCATTTTCCCCGTTGTCCGTTTCGCAATCCGACACTCCCACATGCACCGGCGCACCCCTCTTGTCTCTTTTCGTGTGCGGGTGTTAAACGTTCTCGGAATAGACCGAGCCTTGCCAAGTGGCCCTGGTATAGCACCGGTAGACCACCTGTCAAGTTTTGGGTCATTTGGAGCTCGTTTGGTACTCCAACGGTTATCCGCATAACCGCAAAGGCCTCTTTTGAGTTGCAGCCCAACACCCCTCCAAAACAGCCCAATAACCCATCTAAGTCACTTCCATGCTCTCCGTTGTCGGATCATCATCGTGTGGGCGAAAACCGCACCTCATTTGGACACTCCTAGCTCCCTCTACCTATAAATTTAGCCTCTCCCCGAAATTCACGGGCAAACCCTAGACGAAATTGTCCCTGTCGCCACCGGACACGTCCGGCCGCCGTCGGACGAATCCCGCCGCCGCCAGCGTCCAACCACAGCGCGACACCTGTCCCGTCCGCGCCTCCCACCGCCGCAGCCTGCGGGGCCCGAAGCGGGCCCGCGTGAGCCCGCGCGC
>NW_025226898.1:0-3477 GCF_018294505.1 Triticum aestivum | reverse complement strand
TTGCCTCCCGTGGAACACGACGCATTTCGTTGCCTCCCCATGAACACGACGCATTCCGTTGCCTCCCCATGAACACGATGATGACGCTGTTTCTCCGTTCCGACCCAACCATGTACACGAGCCCTGGCCATACGTATGCGCGAGTAGGCGTTCGAGACCCTGCCCGTATGTACACATACGTGGCCGTATTTTCTCTCTTGCACACTGGCCATTGTACGTACGTGTACATGCTACGTGCGCGCCTCTACTATGACACGTGCGCGCCTCTACATCGACCGGTATATATGTACGTACACGTTCGCGACCAGAATGACAATGCTACATACGCTTTGACCAGGTGGGTCCCGACTGTCAGGCACTTCCTTGCGTGCGAAGATGTAGCTAGTGGGTCCCAGCAGTCAGGGGGGCAAATCATTTTTTTTGCCCGGACACACTTCCTCGCATGCGAAGATGTAGTTGGTGGGTCCCAGCAGTCAGGGGGGAAACGTTTTTTCGTGAAATAAGGTGGCCTGTCCGGTGGGTCCCTGCTATCAGGTGGAGGAATAATTATTTTCCCCGTAATAAGGAGGCACTTCCTTGCTGCGACGGTGGACCCAGCTGTCAGCCTCTCCATGTATAGTCCACGTCCGATGGAAGTCGTTCCTTGACCATGTTGACCACGCCGCACCGAGAGCACCAGGGCGGTGGACGATGGCGAGGCCTAGGAAGGGGATGACAGGGAGCCGGGGAACATGCGGCAGTGGAAGCCCGCGCGGAGAGGAGTACAAGGGTTCACTGGTTCGGCTGTGGTGTGAGGCTGCCGTTGCCGCAGGGCCTGGCCAGCGGTGGGAATAGTAGGGGGTGGTGAGGCCTCTGCGGCAGCACAGCTGGCCATGGGAGGCAGGAGCATGCGGCACGACCGGCGCTGCTTTGGGCGGCTGGAGCAAGAAGACCAGAGGTTGAAGAAGCACTACGGCCGTTGGATGGACATCGTACGGTCACTGGAGCTAGAATCGTTCATATTGACTAAAGTTGACAAAGGCCCCGTCGTAGTCAACTTAGTAGGCCCACAAGTCAGCCTCCCACCATGGTGGGTCCCAGCTAGTAGGGGGAGTATTCTTTTTTTATGCGTAATAAGGAGGCACTTCCGGTGGGTCCGAGCTGACAGCGGGGGGAACATTTTTTTCACGAAATACGGTGGCCCGTCCGATGGGTCCCAGCAGTCAGCGGGGAAACATTTTTTTCGTGAAATAAGGTGCCCCATACGGTGGGTCCCTACTGTCAGGTGGAGGAATAATTATTTTGCGCGTAATAACGAGGAACTTCCTTGCGGCCGCCTAGACCCAGCTGTCAGCCTCTCCACGTACAGTACTCTTCCGATGGAAGTCGGTTGTTGACCACGTTGACCACACCGCGCTGAGAGCACCAGGGTGGTGGACGATGGTGAGGCCTAGGAAGGGGACGACGCGGAGCCGGGGAAGACGCAGAAGTGGAAGCCTGCACGGAGAGGAGTACGAGGGTTCACTGGTTCGGCTGCAGTGTGAGGCTGCCGTCGCTGCAGAATAACATGGGGTGTGGGTGAGTAGAGTGATGGCCTGACCAGCGGTGGGAGTAGTGCGGGGCGGTCAGGCCTCCGCGATATCACAGCCGTCTACGGGAGGCAAGAGCACGTGACACAACCGGCGCTGCTTTGGGCGGCTGGAGCAAGAAGACCAGAGGTTGAAGAAGCACTACGACCGTTGGATGGACATCGTACGATCACTGCAGCTAGAATCATTTCTATTGACTAAGTTGACAAAGCCCTTGGTACGCATCAACTTAGTAGGCCCACAACTCGGATTTGGAAGAAAACATATAGCCCATTTGCGATTTGTAAGAATGTACAACCCATTTTTTAATTCTAATGGAATTTACGACACCCCATTTACAGTTTGTTAAAAGTACAGCCCAACTTATAGCTAGGACAACGATTAATAATTTCAAACAACCACTCAAAACAGAATTAAAAAAAATTCCCACATTTTGATGGGATACGAAATATTTTTATCCGAAATTTCTAGTCAGGTTAAATATAATTTCAAAATAAAGTTGTATTACGTTAAAATCCAATGAAATATTGCACGCGCAACAAGTAATGAAATTAAAATTTTCAAAATCCAAAAATAATTGTTTTTAACTAATTATGCGTTTGGTGCATAGTTACTGCCCAGTTATTATAATTACATCCCATTTATTATTTCTTAAAGTCCATTTTCTTGTTAAGCCTAATGCATACCTCCTAGGAAAGTTTGCATCCTAGCGGGCGGAGAATAACAAGTTGACCCGGATATTGTGTACAACTGTCGGCCCAGTTGCATTGCTGATGTTGAAAAAAAGGCCTGTGTAGTATAGTACAACCTAACATGGCTACTTAGCCCACATTCAGCGACGCCGGAAACGCCCAAACAAGACTTCTGTACAACTTTTTGAAGTCACTGAGCTCAATTAATAACTTAAGAAAAAAGTTAGATTACAGTGGAACCTAATTAAAAGTTGTCACGAGCAAATAAATAATTCAACAGGTCCCACTTGTGCGTGTGTGTGTGTGCGTGTGTGACTGTGTGTCTGTGTGTGTGAGAGAGATAGAGAGAGAGACCCATCGGTTGGTGCTCCACTACTAGGGAAAAGGCTAGCAGCAGCGCGGGTTTTAGGTGTATCAGTAGCGCGGGGAGAGGCACTACTAATAAGGCGCTAGAGCTAACACATAGCAGTAGCGCATGCTCACCGGCGCTACTGCTACACAAGTATAGCAGCAGCGCGGTTTGTTGGAGCTCGCTACTGCTAGTAGCTCTAGCGCGCTTTGCCTGGACGCGCTACTGCTATCGCGGCACTGCTACTAACTTTTATACACTCGCTACTGCTAATTTAAGTTGTTTTTTGTTTTTTCGGCATATTTGTTTTGTATTTGAACGGGCTTTATAGAAGAATCTTTAGCACATAGGAATATCATCATGATACACATACAAATGCCTGCGAGACCACAAATGTAATCATAGCATATACATACAAATAGTCTCATCATAATCATCATCCAACACAAAGTGATATCTTGTCATCATCTCGAAAATAGCGATGCATGCAAGTCTCGAATACTTGCAACTACAACAACGTCATCCATCTAAACAAAGGTATACGCAAGAAGTGCTATCACTATGAGTGAGGGCGGAACTATGCAGTACATGAGGTGGCGGTTACGAGTCCTCTCTCGTGCTAGCATGAACCTCAAGTAACTAGCTTCTCCTTCTTGTCTGCTTTTGAAGCCTTTATGGCTGGCGCCCGTGAACCCATTCACTTGCGCCTGACACTCATGCCACTCGTTGTACACCCCCGGAACCTTCCCTTTGTACACAACATAGCAATTCCATCTCGCCATCAAGAAACTAGGTACCTGTTAGAGATGCATGTTCATGAAGAGGATGTACAATCATATATATGCAACAAAATATACTAGAGCAACAC
>NW_025226897.1:0-3480 GCF_018294505.1 Triticum aestivum | reverse complement strand
GACGTGCATCGCTTGAACATAAGTCAATATCTACTTCGTATCGTGGCCAAAGGTACAATATCGATTCAACGCTATAAAGATTGGACACTCACATATCACATTTTTTTCTATTTAAATAAACATTTTCAGTTGTGCATGCCAAAGTTACAGTGATGTTTCTTCAAACAACCAATGTAGCTATCATGTACATGCACCATTGTTACTCTTGCATTCAAATTCATTAGTCATGGATGATTTAAGTTTCTATTTTGAAGTAATATATGTAATATTCATATATGAATTCAACGGGTACGCAATTTATGAAATGGAGGCTATGTAATCATATGAGGTAACACTTTTAAGTAGCGGACTACCATATCCATTTCTTTTTGTGCGCCTCTACACTAACACGTCAATGCATTATGTTTAAAGTAAATAACCAATGGCACTAAATTATCTACTTACACGAGAAATACATAGGTTGAGCGTTTGATCCCTTTTTTGTGAACGCGCCACTACACCCATACGATTGGTCGCGCCCGTGAGAACGTCCAAGTTATCGGCGCATCATCCCGAGTTATTGTATTTTTTTTCTGGGGTGGACTTCACACCAGTTATTAACTGCTGACGCGTGCCCCGTGTACACAGTCTAGCATGACCGTCCCGCTAGCACGATCCAAAATTAGTTGAAATTGGATACAGATGATCCGGCGGGCGGCAAAATCTCCCACCTCCTTCTAAAATTTCTGCCACCTTAGTCTTTAGCATGCGAAATTCCCCTTTTGTCTTGGTGCACTGAGACCAACTGTTACAATACCGCCCTCATCTACATGATAGGTCGGGGCTGCTTTGGTAACTTCCGGTTCCCCCCACTACACGGCACCCCCATTTCCTCTCCCCCTCCCACAAAAAAGACTAACTCCACAGCACCAGAGCATCTTACATCACGCTGTCCGTACTTCATCGCCCTTTCTCCCCTCCCCTTTCGAAACCCTAGACTGCTCATCCACCGGCGTACCATAGCCCATTCACTTACAGCGGCGTCCACCTCTCCGGATCTGCTTCTGCAGCCGCATCTACCCCTCCCACCTCCCCTAGACACAGGTAGACTGCTCATCCACCACTGTACCACAGCCCATTCAGTGCCAGCCTTGTCCATGGTACCGGATCTGCTTCGCCGGTACTCTCGTCAACTGTCGCGCATCTGCAGCGGCTCATTCGTACTCCCCACCGGAGACGCTTCGTCCACACCCCCAAAGCCGCCCCACCGATGCCCCCGTCGACGGCCTCTGATCCTCTTTGCCGACACCTTCCTCAACCCTACCGGAGCCGCTTCGCCGACACCTTCCTCAACCCTACCGGAGCCGCTTCGCCGACACCATTGTCAACCCTACCGAAGTAGCTTCGCCTATACCATTCTCAACCCTACCGGGGCTGCTTTGCCAACTCACAAGTCCACGACCTCAGATCCGCTTCCTCACACCCTCATCCAACCTACCGGAGCAGCTTCTGACGCCCCGTCCACGGACGTAGATCCGCATCATCGACACCATACTTAACCCAACCACCGAAGCAGCTTCTGACGCCCCGTCCACGCCCGCGGATCTGCATCGTCGACACCATCCTTAACCCAACCACTGGAGCAGCTTCTGACGCCCTGTCCACGGTCGCAGATCCACGTTATTGACACCATCCTTAACCCAACCACCAGAGCAGCTTCACCTACGCCCTCGTCCACGGCCACAGATCCGCTTCGCCAACACCGTAGTCCACCCTACCGGAGCCGCTCCACAAACACCCTACTCGGCGGTTCTAGATCTCCTTACCGGACCCCGACAGCCAGCGCAACGTCATCACCCTTGATGTTTCTAACCTAATTCCCACCATCTGGAGAGATGCCAAGCACCTGCCACGGCCTAGGTACTTGTCACCTTTAAACCCGTCCAGCATCACCTGCCCGATGTACTTCAAATATACTAACCGGTCGCTGTTACCTGTTATGCAGCTGGCAAAAACTACAAGGACGATGTTTCTTCTGGATCTAACAGCTTGGCCAACCAACATCCTGGAGTGAGGCATTGCTATGATCTTGTAAGTGCGTCTCTCTCTCTTGTATTGTTCTATGCCTACCAGCGTGCTTTGCTAGGATTTTCGACCAGTAATCCCTTTGTGTAGACAATGATTTCTACTATTGGCTGCTAAATTAGATATGTAGATGTCATACATGATACTACCTCGTACCTCCATTCCTAAATATAAGTCTTTCTAGAGATTCCACTATAGGCTACATACGGAGCAAAATGAGTGAATCTACACTCGAAAATGCATCTATATACATCTGTATGTGGTCCATACTAGAATCTCTACAAAGACATATATTTAGGAACATGGGCAGTACATTACACAAAATCATAGGTGGCATGTAGGAATTCCAGTGCACTACATTAGGCTCCCTTAAAGTGCCTGCTAGTCCAGCATACAGAGTCATGGCTAGTTTATGGTACACACACAATCACTAATTGGTGGTTTAAATATGCGCAAGGGATATGCAATGTAGTATCATATAGAGATGTCTAAAATTAGCTGTGTCAACTTGCAGATCGGGTTACACAATGAAAAAGTATAAGACGTATGTGGCAATTTCATGGAACATCGCAAAAAAAAAGGAGAGGCAGCGGTGAGCCTATATAGTGTGCTATGGTACGTCACTCCTCCATTGCAATCATCGTGACATGTTATTTGTATGTCAGTTCTATTAGCCAGGTTTCTTAGGGACAGTTATTACGAGTTATCCTAAGAAAATAAGCACATGTGAATATAAGCTCCATGTAATAAGCCAACCAGTTCTTTTCATTGCGTTTTCAGCTTATCTTTGGTATGATCAGTGGAACGTCTAGATTGCATTATATTTTTTCATTTTGCTACCCATATGAAAATTAATTTGCCTTGCAAACATCAAATTGAACCCAGTGCAGTAATTAATATGATAGGAAAACAGACCATCACTATTTGCTCAAAATGCAAATACAAAGATACCATCTACTTGGCACAATCTACTTTGGTCAATGTTTTCCATAGAGATCCCATTGCCTAATTTAAACGAAGAATGCATGACCCACATTTAAATGAAGAACAATTATTTATTAAAATTGGATGGTCCAAGTGGTTGGTTATTATCATATAGCAGCACCACCTGAAAGCATCATATAGCAGTAGCAGCAGCTCATAGCAACTCATCATACAACAGCAGCAGTCTGCAATTCATCATATACCAGCAGCAGCTCATAGCAATTCATCATATAGCAGCAGCAGGAGCAGCTCATAGCAATTCATCATATAGCAGCAGCAGGAGCGGCTCATAGGAATTCATCATATAGCAGCAGCAGGAGCAGCTCATAGCAATTCATCATATAGCAGAAGCAGGAGCAGCTCATAGCAATTCATCATATAGCAGCAGCAGGAGCAGCTCATAGCAATTTATCATATAGCAGCAGCAGGAGC
>NW_025226896.1:0-3502 GCF_018294505.1 Triticum aestivum | reverse complement strand
GGATTTTTTCGTTATTTGCTTGTTGAATCTTTGAAAGATGCTTGGGATAGACTATTGAGGATCCGAGCTAGCTATGTGCCTCAATATCAAATTGCGATATACTTGAAAAGTTTTTATGTTAGCTTACCCTCTTCTTTTAAGAAAGTTTTGGATTCTACGTTTGAAGAAGGTTTCCTGAAGGGGATGCCATCGATACTTATGAAAAGATGAAAGCAATATTTGGGCACCCCAAAAGTGAAAATGTTGAATCCACTGCTCTTTTGTGCTTTTATCATAATGAAACTATCAAAGAGATGAAGGCTAGTTTAGATGCAAATTTTCAAAGCATTATTAATCTTTCTTCCACCATTAATGGCCACGTACTTTCACAAAATAGAAAGATGAGTGCTTTAGATAAGAAATTCTCTCTTTATCATCAAAAGGCAGAAGATGACAATACTTAGATCTATTCACATTTTTTATGCCTAGCTAAGGGCGTTAAACAATAGTGCTTGTTGGGAGGCAACCAAATTTTATTTTTGTTCTTTACTTTTTGTTCCTATTTAGTAATAAATAATTCATCTAGCCTCTGGTTAGATGTGGTTTTACATTTTAGTTTGTGTTTGTGCCAAGTTAAACTTTTAGTATAGCTTACAGTGATAGTTGTGTTGATCCGGCTGAAAATCAGAAACTTCTGCGCCCAGGAAAATAATTTCCAAAACTCACAGAAACGTGCTTTTGATCTGATTCGTTTTTCTCTAGATTGGTACACAAATTGCTCAGGTCTTCCTAATTTTTCAGAATTTTGAAGTTACAGAAGTATTCGAGAGTTACAGATTACTACAAACTATTGTGTTTTTGACAGATTTTGTTTTCTATGTGTTGTTTGCTTATTTTGATGAATCTATGGGTAGTATCGGGGGGTATGAACCATGGAAAAGTTGGAATACAGTAGATATTACACCAATGTAGATAAATAATGAATTTGCAATAGTACCTTAAAGTGGTGATTTATTTTCTTATACTACTCATGAGATTTTCTGTTGAGTTTTGTGTTATGAAGTTTTCAAGTTTTGGGTAAGGATTTGATAGACTATGGAATAAGGAGTGGCAAGAACCTAAGATTGGCGATGCCCAAGGCACCCCAAGGTAATATTCAAGGACAACCAAAAGCCTAGCTTAGGGATGCCCCGGAAGGCATCCCCTCTTTCGTCTTTGTCTATCGGTAACTTTACTTGAGGCTATAATTTTATTCACCACATGATATGTGTTTTCCTTGGAGCTTCTTGTAACATTTGAGTCTTTGCTTATTAGTTTACCACAATCATCCTTGCTGTACACACCTTTTGGGAGAGACCCGCATGAATCGTGATCTATTAGAATACTCTATGTGCTTCACTTATATCTTTTGAGCTAGGCAATATTGCTCTAGTACTTCACTTATATCTTCTTAGAGCACGGCGGTGGCTTTATTTTATAGAAATTGATGAACTCTCATGCTTCTGTTATGTTATTTTGAGAGTCTTTTAGAACAACATGCTAATTTGCTTTGGTTATAAATTTAGTCCTAATATGATAGGCATCCAAGAGGGATATAATAAAAACTCTCATCTAAAGTGCATTGAATACTATGAGAAGTTTGATTCTTTATAATTGTTTTGAGATATGGAGATGGTGTTATTAGAGTCATGCTAGTGAGTAGTTGTGAATTTGAGAGATACTTGTGTTAAAGTTTGTGAGTCCCGTAGCATGCACGTATGGTGAACCGTTATGTGATGAAGTCGGAGCATGATTTATTTTTTGATTTCCTTACTTATGAGTGGTGGACGGGGATGAGCGATGGTATTTTCCTACCAATCTATCCCCGCGTAGTACTTTGTTTCGATAACTAATAGATTTTTGCAATAAGTATGTGAGTTCTTTATGACTAATGTTGAGTCCATGGATTATACGCACTCTCACCCTTCCACCATTGCTAGCCTCTCTTGTGCCGTGCAACTCTCGCCAGTACCATACACCCACCATATACCTTCCTCAAAACAGCCACCATACCTACCTATTATGGCATTTCCATAGCCATTCCAAGATATATTGCCATGCAACTTTCCACCATTCCATTTGTTATGACACGCTTCATCATTGTCATATTGCTTTGCATGATCTTGTAGTTTACATAGTGTTTGTGGCAAAGCAAACTTTCATAATTCTTTCATACATGTCACTCTTGATTCATTGCACATCCCGGTACACCGTCGGAGGCATTCACATAGAGTCATATTTTGTTCTAAGCATTGAGTTGTAATTTTTTGAGTTGTAAGTAAATAAAAGCGTGATGATCTTCATTATTAGAGCATTATCCCATGTGAGGAAAGGACGATGGAGGCTATGATTCCCCCACAAGTCGGGATTAGACTCCGGACAAAAAATAAAAAAGGGAAAAGAAAAAAAAAGAGAAAAAAGAAAAAAGGGGAAAAAAGAAAAAAATGAGAGAAAAAGAGAGAAGGGGCAATGTTACTATCCTTTTTCCACACTTGTGCTTAAAAGTAGCAGCATGATCTTCATGATAGCAAGTCTTCTATTTTGTCACTTTCATATACTAGTGGGAATTTTTCATTATAGAACTTGGCTTTTATATTCCAATGATGGGCTTCCTAAAATTGCCCTAGGTCTTCGTGAGCAAGCAAGTTGGATGCACACCCACTTAGTTTCTTTTTGAGCTTTCATACACTTATAGCTCTAGTGCATCCATTGCATGGCAATCCCTACTCACTCACATTGATATCTATTGATGGGCATCTCCATAGCCCGTTGATACGCCTAGTTGATGTGAGAGTATCTTCCTCTTTTTTGTCTTCACCACAATCACCATATTCTATTCCACCATAGTGCTATATCCATGGCTCACGCTCATGTACTGCGTGAGGGTTGAAAAAGTTTGAGAACATCAAAAGTATGAAACAATTGCTTGACTTGTCATCGGGGTTGTGCATGATTTAAATATTTTGTGTGATGAAGATAGAGCATAGCCAGACTATATGATTTTGTAGGGATAGCTTTCTTTGGCCATGTTATTTTGAGAAGACATGATTGCTTTATTAGTATGCTTGAAGTATTATTGTTTTTGTTTCAATATTAAACTTTTGTTTTGAATCTTTCGGATCTGAACATTCATGCCACAATAAACAAAATAACATGGATAAATATGTTAGGTAGCATTCCACATCAAAAATTCTGCTTTTATCATTTACCTACTCGAGGCCGAGCAGGAATTAAGCTTGGGGATGCTTGATACGTCTCCAACGTATCTATAATTTTTGATAGTTCCATGCTATTATATTATCTGTTTCGGATGTTTAATAGGCATTTATATGATATTTTATATTATTTTTGGGACTAACCTATTAACCGAGGGCCCAATGCCAGTTTCTGTTTTTACCTGTTTTAGAGTTTTGCAGAAAAGGAATACCAAACGGAATGAAACTTTCGCGATGATCTTTCTTGGACCAGAAGCAAACCAGAAGAC
>NW_025226895.1:0-3504 GCF_018294505.1 Triticum aestivum | reverse complement strand
AAAAATTCCTATCCTATGCATCAAATGGCATCGCTTTCTCTATAGGAATTGAGATGCATGTCATCTCACTTCCTATGATTTTCCTATTCCTATTAATTTCCTATCCTATGAAACAAAGGAGGCCTTCACTGGTGTACAGTACTACTGTAGCTAGCAGTATTGCTCGTATAGTAGTTTTCTTCAAGAAGCAGAATTCAACAAAGTCATGATGGTTCCTTCGTTCGAGCAACCTAACAGTGTGAAAGGTTGGGCCTATGATTTGACGGCTCATTAGTCATTATTATTGCGGCGCGATGACTGAGTGAATCTCAGTTCTGCGTGCATGGCCAGTGGACCAGGATGGTCGACGTCCAACATGTTGGTGAACGAAAGTATTCTTTCTCATATAGCAAGGAAACAGTGTGGTATAGTATCGCTGCTGATTTATATTTATTTTTCATTCTTGATGAAAGCTACCGTTTCAACTCTTACGACGAGGGAGTGCGAAACATGGCATGTGCTTGATGTCCCACATGTCAGCGAAAGGACTGGGACATGAACAGTGTGCTAGAGCGTCTCCACTTCTTCCACTTCTAGGTCAGAGACCACAACTAGTACTAGTACTATATAACGATACAAAGTGTGACACGGAGAGACATATGCGTCTAGTTGGAAGGTCTCAGACCATGCACGTAAACAAATATAAAACCTAATATGTGGCTCCAATTAATATAGTAGTATACTACTTAGGCATGTACATCATAATATCACTGTGCATTGAACGTACAACATTTAGTGGTAGTAAGACAAATGCCTATATGCCACGCATGTTCATACTATTTGTGCCTTTCTACTTCACTTACCGCACTAATTTACTCAGGTTCGTACATCCCTGGGTACATGTCTGTCACATAGTTCCAGTCCCACGTGTTCTTCATAGATGGCACGATCAATAACGGTGGGCAACATGAGTCCATATCATCGCAGCTTCTTAGTGTGGCTCCCCACGATGGAGACTCATCCAAACTGAAGCGGCATAGATCAGGGATAGGGGCATTCAAGATACGAATCCTTTGGCGTGCAATGAAAATGCACCCATTCTTCATGAACAGCAGGCCATCGGCGTCGTGCACGGAAGGAGGCATCATTTGCACTATGGGGTAGTTATCCCCAATGAAAAGAGAGTACTCTTCAAGTGTGTTCATCTGCACCTAGGTAGTATCACGGGGCTCGAATACGCCGCTGTCCATCTGGTACACCTGGCACCTCAAACCTGGATACATGGTGACATGCATGGTTATGGTCCATGCAGTATATAAGGTGACGTAAGAAGAGCTTGCAGATTAAAATAAAATACTTTATATTGCTTATTTCTATGAGGGGGGATGGAAGAAATGTATAGACAAGCTACGGCATGGGCGACGACAAACAATTTGAGAGTGTTACTTGGGCCATGTGCATTAAGTAAAGTAGGAGTAGTTTTGTTTGATGGGATTATGGCTACCTAGCTAGTACTACAAGGAATTGAAACTTTTAAGTCCTTTATAGTTTATACAACTAGCATTATAAAGTTGCATAGATGACTATCCCAATTAATAAAAAAAGAAGGAAAGAACTAATTCTACTCCTGGGGTGTAAAGAGGCATGTACTAAAATGTTATAAGATGACATGGCAATAAGATATATGATAGCTCCTAGATCTACTACTCTTGGATCGGAGAGAAGGGATTACCTGGGTACATGATCAGGGTCCGATCGTGATAGATTGGCACCTTGTTGCCCTTCAATGGCACCATGGGTAACGACTGCTAAGATTGTACGTCCCACCTGGGTGTCGTCAGCTAGAAGGTTCCAAGTTAGATGATGACCCACAAGTATAGGGGATAAATCGTAGTCCTTTTGATAAGTAAGAGTGTTGAACCCAGTGAGGAGCAGAAGGAAATGACAAGAGGTTTTCAGCAAGGTATCCTCTGCAAGCACTGAAATTATCGATAACAGATAGTTTTGTGATAAGATAATTCATAACGGGTAACAAGTAACAAAAGTAAAAAAGGTGCAGCAAATTGGCCCATCCTTTTTGTAGCAAAGGAAAAGCCTAGACGAACTCTTATATAAATCAAAGCGCCCCCGAGGACACATGGGAATTACTACCAAGCTAGTTTTCATCATGCTCATATGATTCGCGTTCGTTACTTTGATAATTTGATATGTGGGTGGACCGGTTCTTGGGTGATGTCCTTCCTTGGAAAAGCCTCCCACTTATGATTAACTCCTCTCGCAAGTATCCACAAGTACAAAATAAGAATTAAGATAAATCCAACCATAGCATGAAACATATGGATCCAAACCAGCCCCTTACGAAGCAACGCATAAACTAGGGTTTAAGATTCTGTCACTCTTGCAACCCATCATCTACTTATTAATTCCCAATGCCTTCCCCTATGCCCAAATCATGGTGAAGTGTCATGTAGTGGACGTTCACATAACACCACTAGAGGAAAGACAACATACATCTCATCAAAATATCGAACAAATACCAAATTCACATGATTACTTATAACAAGACGTCTCACATGTCCCCAAGAACAAACGTAACTACTCACAAAGCATATTCATGTTCATAATCAGAGGAGTATTAATTATCATTAAGGATCTGAACATACGATCTTACACCGAACAAACCAACTAGCATCAACTATAAGGAGTAATCAACACTACTAGCAACCCACAGGTACCAATCTGAGGTTTTGAGACAGAGATCGGATACAAGAGATGAACTAGGGTTTCGAGAGGAGATGGTGCTGGTGAATATGTTGATGGAGATTGACCCCCTCTCGATGAGAGGATCGTTGGTGATGACGATGGCTTCGATTTCTCCCTCCTGGAGAGAAGTTTCCCCGGCAGAACAGCTCCACCAGAGCCCTAGATTGGTTCTGCCCAGGTTCCACCTCGAGATGGCGGCGCTTCGTCCTGAAAGCTTCCTCCTTATTTTTTCAGGTAAAAACCCTCCATATAGCAAAAGATGGGCACCAGGAGCCTGCCAGGCTAGTGGCAAGGCAGGGGGCGCGCCCAGGGGGGTACGGAGCGCCCCCACCCTTGTCTTTGATTGGTGGGTCCCCCTAGTTCTTTCTCCGCCCAATATTTTTTATTAAATCCAAAATGACTCTCCTAAAGTTTCAGGACTTTTGGAGTCGTGCAGAATAGGTCTCTAATACTTGCTCCTTTTCTAGTCAAGAATTCCAGCTGCCGACATTCTCCCTCTTCATATAAACCTTGTAAAATAAGAGAAAAAAGGCATAAGTATTGTGCTATAATGTGTAATAACAGCCCATTATGCAATAAATATCAATAAAAGAGCATGATGCAAAATGGACATATCAACTCCCCCAAACTTAGACCTCGCTAGTCCTCAAGCGAAAGCCTATATTGAAAAATATGTCGACATGTTTAGAGATAGAGGTGTCGATAAAATAAAATACGAACATGAGGGCATCATGATCATCTTTAGAACAACAACATATATTG
>NW_025226894.1:0-3509 GCF_018294505.1 Triticum aestivum | reverse complement strand
GTAATGGAGTTTACCGCTGCGGACATCTTTCAACACTCGCCCTTTGGCGACATGCTGAACTCATTAAAGTCTCTCTTTGTCAGGAGGCTCTCGGCCGAACTATGTCCGGCTCGAGTGGGAGGCAGGCGACGAAGGAATTCGCTGCCCACCCACCACCCACTTCATTGCCACGATCGATGATTTAACCAACGTGCTTGACTTCGACTCCGAAGACATTGACGGTGTGGACGACGATGCAGGAGAATTACAGGAGCCACCGCTCACAGGGCGGTGGACGACCACCTCTTCATATGATATATATATATGGTGGACACTTCGAAGGAAACTAATGGCGACGAGGCAACGGAGGATAACCCCTCGGGAAGAAAAGCAAAGCATCGGCGTCGTCGGCGCCGCTCCAAGCTCCGCCACAGCAATACCGGCCCCAGAGACGAAAGTAATCCGGATGGCGCCGAAGAAGAATATGACCCTGACCAGCCCGCCTTCGAGCAGGCCGAACAGGAAGATGAGCAGGTCAGCCCAGAAGAACAGGTGACAGACGGATACCCGGAGGAGGACAACTACATGCCCCCCTCCGAAGACGAGACTAGCCTCGGCAACGACGAATTCGGCGTGCCTGAGGACCCCGTGGAGCAGGAGCGCTTCAAGCATAGGCTTATAGCCACTGCGAGGAGCCTGAAGAAGAAGTAGCAGCAACTCCAAGCTGATCAAGACTTGCTCACAGATAGATGGACTGAAGTCCTGGCAGCGGAGGAATATGGACTCGAACGCCAAACGGCTGACCGGCCACCCCGTGGCCGGGATAAAACGGGATATCAGCCCGAATACTAGCCTGCACCCCCACACCGATACGCTACGGCCCAGGGCAACAGGCAAGACCTGCAAGATATTCTGGAAAACAAAGCGGGACAACCAAGATCGATCTACGGATCACGGGGGCGCGCCCCAGCGTGCGACAATGATCGTCGCGCCGGATACATCATCAACAAGTTAGGCCGGGTCGGACACAGCAACCCAGACCAATTCAAACTGCGTAGCCACATAGCCCGGCACAGAGGCGCTCCACACCCCCTCTGCTTCACTAACGAAGTGATGGATCATGAATTCCCAGAAGGGTTTAAACCCGTATACATCGAATCGTACGATGGCACAACATACCCCATAGTATGGATCGAAGATTTCCTTCTCCACATTCACATGGCCCGCGGAGATGATCTACACGCAATCAAGTATCTTCCCCTTAAGCTCAAAGGACCAGCCCGGCACTGGTTAAACAACTTGCCAACAAATTCCAATGGTAGTTGGGAAAACCTGGAAGACGCATTCCTCGACAACTTCTAGGGCACATATGTGCGACCACCGGACGCTGATGACCTGAGCCACATTACTCAACAGCCCGGAGAGTCAGCCAGGAAATTCTGGACTCGGTTCCTAACTAAAAAGAACCAAATAGTCGACTGTCCGGACGCCGAAGCCCTGGCGGCTTTTAAGCATAATATCCGTGACAAGTGGCTGACTCGACACCTCGGCTAGGAAAAACCCAATTCCATGGCAGCTCTCACAACACTAATGACCCGCTTTTGTGTGGGTGAGGACAGCTGGTTGGCCCACAGCGGCAGCATGCCACATACCGACACTTCGGACGGCCGCGATGCTAATGGCAAGCCACGGCATAATAGACATAAGAGACGGAACAACAGTGACATCACTGAAGACATGGCAGTCAACGCCGGATTCAGCGGATCTAACTCTGCTCAGCGAAAAAAGTTGTTTAAAAGAAATAATCAGGGACCGTCCAGTCTGGACCGCATACAGGAGCGCTCGTGCCAAATTCATGGCACCCCGGACAAGCCAGCCAACCACACAAACAGAGAATGCTGGGTGTTCAAATAGGCCGGCAAAATAAACGCCGAAAATAAGGACAATGGGCTGCACAACAACGATGACGAAGAACCCCGGCGTCCAAACACGGGGGGTCAAAAGAAATTTCCCCCCAGGTGAAAACGGTTAATATGATCTACGCCACTCATATCCCCAAGCGGGAACGGAAGAAAGCACTATGGGACGTCTATGCGATGGAGCCAGTCGCCCCCAAATTCAACCCATGTTCAGCTTGTCCGATCACCTTTGATCGTAGGGATCATCCTACTAGCATCCGTCACGGCGGCTCAGCTGCATTGGTCTTGGACCCGATCATCGACGGATTCCACCTCACCTTTAAAGGATCAAGCCAACCAAAACCACCTTTAAAGGTGTCATTCCTGGAGTAGAGGCCCGCTGCATGGGCTCCATAACATTGGAAGTGGTCTTCGGATCTCTGGACAACTTCCGGAGCGAAGAGTTAATCTTCGATATCGTCCCTTTCCATAGTGGTTACCACGCACTGCTCGGACGAACCGCATTCGCTAGATTCAATGCGGTACCACATTATGCATACCTCAAGCTCAGGATGCCAGGTCCTCGCGGGGTCATAACAGTAAACGGAAACATGGACCGCTCTCTCCGTACAGAAGAGCATACTGCAGCCCTCGCGGCAGAAGTACAATGCGGCCTCCTCCGGCAAACCTCCAATCCGGCGACAACAACCTCAAGCACCATCAAGCGAGTCCGGAGCACCCTGCAACAGGATCATCAGGAACGCCAAGAGCGTGATTAGCAGTCCGGCCTCCGCTCAAGCCCCATCAAAGCAGCATTCGTGCCACACGTACATAAATACACACTAGAGACACCATGGGCATGGGTGGAGGCGCATCAACGACTTAGACAATAGTGCGGGTAACCGCCAAATACCTTCATAATCTTTCCCTATTACCTTTTAGGACATCGCTTTAGTGCAGCATCCTCAAAAGAGCCGAATTGCCGGACCTACATGGGAGAGACATCCACAGAGGCAACAGACGTTGTGCACAGAAGGAAATACCCAGGTGGAATCTATTTACGATCATTATACCTGCTTTATCTATCTGTACACAGCCTTCCCTGGATAGGACATGCCAAATAGTCCTATTGACCTCCGCTTAATGCATCCATTGTAAACATACGCTTAAACGTATCATTCGTCAATGGGAGATCATGTATAGCGTCATCCTATTATTCTTATTTGAGCATTTTTTTCTCTTATAAATGTTTATTTGATATCGCATCCATACACCTTGGTACGGTCAGTTTTCCAGGGGCTTCTCACGGCGCTCCGTAATATGGCAAGTCAAGTCCGAACACTTTCAACGGTGCGGCACCCCGAACTTATAGCACTATATGCATCAACTCCGAATCATGTCTTGGGTCTACAGTTGGGATAGCCCGGCTCCCTTGTTTTGGTGCCTTACGTTGCATTATATCGGGTAAGGTAGCGCAGGGAGAACTACTGCGATTGTGCCCCGATTCTTCTGGACGAGCACCTCAGTAGAGAAAGCCGAAAACTGACAGGCATGATGTGGCGAGAGATGGTCGCTGTTCGAGAGGTCTTAAAATCCTTAAAGATTTTCTGCTTTAGGCGATAAATCGGCTTC
>NW_025226893.1:0-3525 GCF_018294505.1 Triticum aestivum | reverse complement strand
TGTTCGGTTACTCCTATTCTGTTGCATAGCCTATCATTGTTGCTACAGTCATTGATACCTTACCCGCAATCCTAAATGCTTAGTATAGGATGCTAGTTTATCATCATTGGCCCTACATTCTTGTCAGTCTGCCTTGCTATACTATCGGGCCGTGATCACTTGGGAGGTGATCACAGGTATATATTATACATACATACACTTTACAAATGGTGACTAAAGTCGGGTCATCTCGTTGAGTACCCGCAAGTGATTCCGATGTGGGGGGGCTGGAAGGACAGGTGGCTCCATCCCGGTAGAGGTGGGCCTGGGTTCCCGATGGCCCCCAACTGTTATTCTATGGCGGAGCGACAGGGCAGGTTGAGACCGCCTAGGAGAGAGGTGGGCCTGGCCCTGTTCGGCGTTCGCGGATACTTAACACGCTTAATGAGATCTTGGTATTTGATCTGAGTATGGCTACTGGCCTATACGCACTAACCAACTACATGGGAACAGTTATGGGCACTCGGCGTCGTGGTATCAGCCGAAGCCTTCGTGACGTCAGCAAATGAGCGGCGCGCGCCGGATTGGAACGTAAGCCTGCTCTTGTATTAAGGGGGCTAGTTCTGCTTCCGGCCGCGTATGCAACGTGCAGGTGTGCTAAGGGCGAGGGGCCCAGACCCCTGTGTGCATGATTAGACCGGCGTGCTGACCTCTCTGTTGTGCATAGGTGGGGCTGCGACGTGTTGATCTTCCGCGGCCGGGCATGACCTAGAAAAGTGTGTCCGGCCATATGGGATCGAGCGTGTTGGGTTATGTGGTGTACCCCTACAGGGAAGTTAATCTATTCGAATAGCCGTGATCTTCGGTAACAGGACGACTTGGAGTTGTACCATGACCTTATGACAACTAGAACTGGATACTTAATAAAACACACCCTTCCAAGTGCCAGATACAACCCGGTGATCACTCTCTAACAGGGAGACGAGGAGAGGATCGCCGGGTAGGATTATGCTATGCGATGATACTTGGAGGACTTCAGTCTACTCTCTTCTACATGTTGCAAGAGGGAGGCTGCCAGAAGCATAGTCTTCGACAGGATTAGTTATCCCCCTCTTATTCTGGCATTCTGCAGTTCAGTCCACTGATATGGCCCTTTACACATATACCCATGCATATGTAGTGTAGCTCCTTTCTTGCGAGTACTTTAGATTAGTACTCACGGTTGCTTTTCTCCCCCTTTTCCCCCTTTCCCTTCTACCTGGTTGCCGCAACCAGTTGTTGGAGCCCAGGAGCCAGACGCCACCTTCGACGATGACTCCTACTACGCTGGAGGTGCCTACTACTATGTGCAGCCCGCTGACGATGACCAGGAGTAGTTAGGAGGATCCCAGGCAGGAGGCTTGCGCCTCTTTCGATCTGTATCCCATTTTGTGCTAGCCATCTTATGGCAGCTTGTTTAACTTATGTCTGTACTCAGATATTGTGGCTTCCGCTGACTCGTCTATGATCGAGCACTTGTATTCGAGCCCTCGAGGCCCCTGGCTTGTAAGATGATGCTTGTATGACTTATTTTACTTTTAGAGTTATGTTGTGATATCTTCCCGTGAGTCCTTGATCTTGATCATACACGTTTGCGTGCATGATTAGTGTACGGTTGAATCGGGGGCGCATTTGCGTCTGCTGCAACAATTCAAATTGGAGACTAAAAGGACAAAAATAAACAATCATGTTTGGAGTATGTGTGGAATTAAGATTATTATAACAGTGACACATATCATAGACAGAGAAATACAATGCCGTGGTCATAATCATACCCCAAGTTAAAAAAAAATAAGCCAATGGCTTTCATATTCTAGCAATATGTCATGGTTCAAACATCATGTAACAATGAGAGGAGAACAGCTATGACAACGCCTACTCATATTCTACCATAGCACTTACTACTATTGTTCTCATATCAACTCTAAGCAATAACATGCGTTGTTATAAAAATCTTGTAAATGAGAGTAACATATAGCAATCATGATGTTATGCTCATAATATGTATTCGAACAATCATTAGATGCCAATTGTTCTCATATCAACTCTAACAATAACATGTGTGGTCATAAAAATCTAGGAAATGAGAGGAA
Source organism: Triticum aestivum (assembly GCF_018294505.1). NCBI lineage: Eukaryota > Viridiplantae > Streptophyta > Magnoliopsida > Poales > Poaceae > Triticum > Triticum aestivum. The sequence goes on along the minus strand of NW_025226893.1, from coordinate 1,414 downwards.
CATATAGCAATGATGTGGTTATAGACATGCTATGTATTCTAAATTTGTAAGAAATGAACAGGCAGTCGTATTCATAAGGTAAAGATGAGATGAGATAGAAAAATTACATGACGATAGATTCCACCAGTATAGGCAGCCAATCTGTGTATCGACCGCGTAGACGATGCCATCATGCACTATAGCATCAGACAGAAATGTTGCCTCGACAGGATTGATGATGAGCCAGAACCATGTATGGCGGCCGGATTCCAGATTGACTAATCCCATGTTGAACAAGGCAATGAGCTTGTAATCCATGTAGTCTTCTGATGGTGTGGGCACTTCACAGATTACAACTTTCTGCAAATAGATGTTGAGCCAAAATCTTGAAGCGTCTCATGCATAGTAGGCAGGAGTGTCCGGCGGGCCGCGAGGCTCGATGGCGGCGGTATCCAATGATGGAAGGGTGATCTCTAGCAGGGTGTAGATATCCACGAGACGCCATGGACTGCCGGAGTGGTGGATGAGGACGATCTAGTTGGCCTTCATGCCCGCCCAGTAGTGGCCTCGCATGAAGGACAGGTTGACGGGTAGTGGTAGCATGTCAAGGGGCACCATAGCAACCTCCGTAGGATCGTCAAGTCGGTTTCTGGGCCACCTGAGAGGATCAGGCATCAGCAAGCAGGGTGTCTTGAAAAGAGCCGGCCGGTTGCAGACGAGTAGATGGTACAAAGACACCGAGCATGCGGCCAGACGGACGGTGCTGAGTAGGTCCATACGACTACAGATCTGCTCCAAGAGAACATTGGGGAGGGAATTCCAATCACGGCTCAGCGTGTCAGTCGGTTCTTCCATTGGGGTTTTAGGTGCCTGCGAGCCAGCCGGGAAATGGATTCGGGCGGGCGAGCGAAGAAGCTTCTCCTCATGTGGCCGAGCAGTGAGCGAGGGGATATGGTACGCGCGAGCTACCAAGGAAGATGTCTCGGGCGGGCGAGCAGTGAGCAGGGGTAAATGGTGTGTGGCCGACGATGGGGAAGAGAGGAGGAAGAAGAAGAGAGGAGGAAGAAGAGTGGAAGACGGGGAAGAAAGTGCACCAAATCTCAATTCTACTAGTACTACTACCAGGATATATCGTCCTTCGGAGTGTAAATAGTTACACCGAGGACATGTGGGTCTACCACAAGAGGACCCATATGTCAGTTAATGGAGGACAAATGTGCGTAGGCGTATTTGCGGAAGTGTGCTCTACTGGCAAACATGATGGCAGTACTGGGTAAGGCTGATTTAGTAACACCAACACGCTGGTTCAGCTTATTAATTACGTGTCCCATCTGCTGCAGCGTGTATTGTCACTTCACTGCGAAGACTAGTTGAATAGTTCTCTCTGACAGAGATGGGGAATAATGGATCGTGAGGACTTCCTTTCTATAGTATC
>NW_025226892.1:0-3532 GCF_018294505.1 Triticum aestivum | reverse complement strand
GGTGATCTGAATCACGACGAGTACGACTCCATCATCACCGCTCCCTCTAACGCTTCCGTACGCGATCTACAAGTGGTATGTAGATGCAAACTCACTCCCTTGACTCGTTGCTTAGATGAACTCATAGATGGATCTTGGTGAAACCGTAGGAAAATTTTTAATTTTCTGCAACGTTCCCCAACAGTGGCTCCACTGAACTTTGCAAAACTTGATAACCTTGCTGCGGGTGACTCGGCTGGCATACTCAAGAATCTTAACTGGTTTCTCCTCATAGGTCAAATCACTGTCCAACTGAATTGCTTCTAGCGGCACTGTATCTCTCAGCGGTATATCAGCCATCTCTGCGTGACACTTCTTCAACTGGGAAACGTGGAATACATCATGAACTCCTGACAATCCTTCGGGCAATTCCAACTTGTAGGCTACTTCTCCCATACGCTCCAAAACTTTGTATGGTCCTACAAAACATGGTGCTAACTTTCCCTTAACTCCAAAGCGCTTAACTCCTCGAAGTGGAGATACCCGAAGATAAACTCTGTCTCCGACTTCGTAAACTGTCTCCTTACGTTTAGAATCTGCATAGCTCTTCTGCCTGGACTGGGCTACCTTGAGCCTATCGCGTATCAACTTCACTTTCTGTTCAGACTCCTTAATCAAATCCAGTCCAAACAACTGGCGGTCTCCAACTTCATCCCACGATAACGGGGTCCTGCACCTTCTTCCGTACAAGGCTTCAAAAGGGGCCATCTTCAAACTAGATTGATAACTGTTATTGTAAGAGAACTCTGCATATGGCAAATTGTTGTCCCAACTAGATCCATAATCTAGCGCACAAGCTCTCAGCATATCCTCCAAAATCTGATTGACTCTCTCAGTCTGTCCATCTGTCTGCGGGTGAAAAGCTGTACTCAACTCTAGCCTGGTACCCAAAGTTTCGTGCAACTGATTCCAGAACTTTGAGGTAAACTAAGTTCCTCTATCTGATACAATGCTCCTCGGAACTCCATGTAGACATACGATCCTGGTCATGTATATCTTTGCCAACTTAGCACTGGTGTAAGTGGTCTTCACTGGGATGAAATGAGCTACCTTTGTCAAACGATCAACTACAACCCAAATCGAGTCATAGCCCGAACAAGTCCTAAATCCCGTGATAAAATCCATGCCTAACTTATCCCACTTCCATTCGGGTATTGGCAATGGCTGTAACAATCCTGCTGGCTTCTGATGATATGCCTTTACTCTCTGACATACATCACAAACTACTACATACTCCGCAATATCCTTCTTCATTCCGGTCCACCAGAAAGTATCCTTCAAATCCAAATACATCTTGGTATTTCCTGGGTGAATCGAATATGATGAATCATGGGCCTCTTGTAGAATCAACTTCCTGATCTCCGGGTCATTAGGCACAAAAACACGGTCTTCAAACCATAGGGTATAGTGCTCATCCTCACGAAATCCTTTAGCTTTTCCTTTGCTCATCTTCTCCTTTTTAGAGGCAATCTCCTTGTCAGTCTTCTGAGCTTCTCTAATCTTATCCATCATATTCTTTGATCTTATCCATCATATTCGATTCGACCTCAAACAGTCTGATCTCTGTGCTTTAGTGTCATCTCTGGATCAGTAATGCTGACATGCACAGTACTTGAAGGATTTATAAAAGAGTAGCAATCACACACTTATTACATCGAATGTCTCAAAAGAGAACTTATTACAATAAATATGGCTTAAGGCCATCTAATAATGATAACAGCGGAAGGCTTGGAAGATAAGTGAGTCCATCAACTCCAACGGCATCATTGAGTATAGAACCATGACCTAAGGCACCTTACTCGTTGTCTGAAAAGTCTGCAACATGAACGTTGCAGCCCGAAAACGGGTCAGCACATGGAATATGCTGGCAATGTAACACATAGAGAGTAATGAAAGAAAAGCTATACTACATGCATGTATGGCTTGGTGGAAAAGCTCTATGGTTACAGTTTTGCGTAAAGCCAATTTTTCCCTAGTACAAAGGAATAGATTTTATTTAACTATCATGGTGGTTGTTAAACATTGAGAGTGTAGACACCCTGTCAATCCCAATTAAGCATCATCATTAAAACCCAACAATATTAATTAAAGTAACATGATGAGATTCACATGATAATCCAAGTACTAGATACTCAAGATGTCCATAACCAGGGACACGGCCAACCATGATTAGTTTATACACTCTGCAGCGCACTTTTCCCCACAAGACTCGATCTCCTCCATTGGGATTCTCGCACTACATGATGTTTGAGAAATGGATGACCGAGACATAGTCTTTCAGAAGCGCTAGCACCTTACGATCGGGTAGACAGTACCAACCTACATCCCCTACATCTGCTAGTCTACCATTGTAAGAGTTCGCACGACTTAGTCAACTATGCTAGAGCCCATAGTAGCTTGTGGCTGCACACGAAAGTTTTTAGCATGAATAATCTCATGATCCCTTTGAGCCTGGGTGACGGTCCAAAAGAAAAACAAGCAATCGCTGGAATACCCAGGTGCCTCAATCCACCCAGATGTGTATTAAAGTTGCCACCTTAAATAAACCATTAAATTAACAACCTCACATCTATCATGGATACACTCACCCAATCCACGTCTACTAGCATAGCATGGCATGATAAGCAAACGTAGAGTAACTCCCAAGGGTTTGATAATAAAACAGGTAATAGGTACTACCTCATCTACTTCCCAAAATCCCACATATTAACATATCCTAATCATGCATTTGTTTGAGGATTGATCTAAAGCAATAAAACTGGGTAATAAAGAGGTATGATCAAAGTGTTACTAGCCTTGTTGATGATCCACGAAACCTAGCGATTCAACGTAGCAAGCGGCACACTCCGGGTACTCTATCGCAAACAAACACGCATACAATAAGTACTCATCTAATGCACAGGTAAAACTCGAATAGGAGAACTAAACAGAAAGTTCAACTTAAGGACTCCGGTTTGCAAAAAGAATCAAATCAAATGAAGCAACGAAAGTCAAACAGCGAAAAAAAACAAGCTTCGTTTTACTAATCTGGACCTAAGTCAAATTTTACAGAAACAAAATCTTGTTTGAGTTGGTTAAACGTAAAGAGGGTTCGAGACGAAACTCTAGGCGCTTGAATCGCCCGATTCCGACAAACGAGCGAAAAGTTATACTAGAACGAAAATCGGATCAGAAATAAACGCGGAAAAATCCGAGAAAAGAAAAACTGACGAATAGATTAACGAACGAACGTTCGTTAACTGAAACTAAATGGCAAATTCGTTCGTTAAAATGAACGAACGGGTGAACGCTCGCTAAATAAATAAACCGAAAAAAACCTGATCAATTAAAAAATGAATCTAGGGTTTCTAAAGAAAAAACGGATCGGGTTTTAAAAAAAACGGACCACGACGGCGGCGGCGGTTACCTGCGGCGGGGCTCCGGCGGGACGACGCGGGTGGCGGGCTACGGTGGCAGCGGCGGAAGACGGCGGTGGCGGCGGCTCCTGGCGGTG
>NW_025226891.1:0-3557 GCF_018294505.1 Triticum aestivum | reverse complement strand
GGTTTGAGAACTTGTCATTGTCCATGGAGCTCGTGGACACTTCCTCTTTGGTTATTGACATGGACGGCCCCCTCGCCCAAGGAGCTATCTGGACTGTTCTCCCGAAGCATAGGACATTTGACCAATCTGGAGACAGTGTAAGTGTCTCTAGTCATATACCATGTTAAGAAAGCATGTTTCTTTTGGGCAGGAGTAATAAATGTGAGCGGTAGCTCCTAAACTACTCCCTATGTTCCTAAATATACGACCTTTTAGAGATTCCACTATAGACTACATACAGAGCAAAATGAGTGAGTCTACACTATAAAGTATGTCTATATACATCCGTATGTAGTCCATAGTAGAATCTCTAAAAGATCTTATATTTAGGAACGGGGGGAGTAATGAATATGGACTGTTGTTTGGCTATGTGCGACCTTACTGTGTACTTCATATTTGTATTTGTTCTGACATATCTTATAATTTCTATGGTACAGTGGTGAAAAGCATCTGGGAAGAAATGGAGTAGCTTAACTGAGATCAAGGGGAGAGCTAAACTTATTGCTTTACAGGAATTTCTTGAACAACTCCTCAAAACTATGAGCTGATGTATAATGGTAATACTATTTTGAATGCATAATTTGTTTCTAGATGATGTTCTTACTGGAAAGATTACGGTTTTACACATTTATGCTGGCTTCTTTCCATTATGCTGTGGATGGTAGATAACTCTCCGTGTCATAATTGCGCTCATTAGAGGTCCATGGCATATGTCCATCTGGTGATGGCTAGCGTTACTTGGTGGGATCCAAGCTTGCTGGGCATTGCTGTACACTCTTGGTGTTGATGTAGTAACCTCTTGTTGCATTTATCCTTGCTTTATTTTCTAAAATGGAACAATAACTATTGTCTTGTTTGCTGGAATATTATATATGACGGGCTTTCTTTATTTTCTGAGAGGAATGTCCTGCTTACTAGTTCAAGTAACACCGAGTCAGACACATCTCAACTTCTGAACAAAAGAAAAATCAATCTTGTTTGCTGCATATACAAATACAGTTCAGGATTCAGTTGTTTACTTGTGTAATCTCTCATCCTCTGTTTGCCCATGACCGTCGAGTCTTGCTAATTTTTTTGCTATGGTGAGTGGGATGCCTCTTTTCTGTGTATGGATGCCGGCTGTTGCGTAGTTGTTGTACTCTGCTTTACTCTTCCTCCCTGACGAGAGAGGGATAGTTTCAATTGTGAGTTTCCAAGAGAGAGTTTTAGTCGCAAGCTCCAGTTTGAAAGTTCCTTCATTTGCTGCTTGTGGATATCATGAATCATCAAATCATCACTTTTGTATCTAGAGATGATAGTGCTAGTAGTAGTTCAGTTTGTGTGATATAATGTTAAGGAGTAGGTCTTTCCTAGCCATGAACTATGATTTTTTGCGTGCTGTGGCTGGATGGGCACTGATGGCATTGTGAATATGTACATGTAGGTTTAAAACGGCGAATCCTGCAATAAGCAAGGGCATTGCATATTTGAGTTGATACATTAGAAATGCTCTTGTTAATGTGGTAACCCAATTATTGACATATATACTAGGGTAGGAAAGTTCTATCTAGGATTGTTCAGTGTGCATATATACTAGGCTCTTGCAGATTCTTATATTCATCTTGCGAATAGTTGCGCTTACGTACATTCATGTCTACCAAGAACGATTGTGATTCCTGATTAAAATATGTTCGGAGTTCTGAAAGGTGTAAGAAAAAAATAAGGCCGGTGAAAAAGAACAATTGAAAGCACTACATGCAATTATGCTATGCCAAACTATTATACTCGAGCAATTTGTGAATTGCATGTATCTAACTTATGTAGTTATGCTAAGTGGTAAGTGCTAAATATTTGTGAAAAAAATGCTTAACAGTGAAAGCACATGCTACTTGCTAGTGCAATTAAGAGGGACACCAGTTGCTTGGTTCCTCACCGTCTCAAGTGTAGAAGTTAAATTATTGCGCAAGATCTGCATGAATGAGAAGATAAATGCGAGCGGTAGCTCCTAAACTAATGAATATGGACTGTTGTTTGGCTATGTGCAACCTCATTCTACTTCATATTTTTATTGGTTCTGACATATCTTAAAATTTCTCTTGTACTGTGGTGAAAAGCCATCTGGGAAAGAATGTAGTAGCTTAATTAGCTTAATTGAGATCAAGGGAAGAGTTAAACTTAGTGATTTACAGGAATTTCTCGAACAACTCCCTTAATGTAGGAGCTGTCTATAGTGGTAATCCTGTTTTGAATGCATAATTTGTTTCTAGATGATCTTCTTACTGGAAAGATTATGGTTTTACACAGTTATGCTGGCTACTTTCCGTGGACGGTAGATAACTCTCCATGTTATAATCACGCTCATTAGAGGTCCATGGCATATGTCCATCTGGTAAAAGGAAAATGAATCCAGGGTCGAGAATAAATGTCTTGATCCCTCTTGTGTTTAGAGCTTGGGATTTTGGACGAAAATAACATTCATATTTTTATAAAATTCATCTAAACTGGCAATATTTCAAAAAGTAATACTAGTACAATGACATCTCTCATGTTTTTTGAGATTTTCATAATATTTAGATCCACTGATGTTTACAGGCAGTGACATACGCATGTGTGTTCGTAGGAAATCCATATCTGTACTAACTTGAGAATTTGCTGGTGATGGCTAGTGTTACTTTGTGGGATCCATGCTTGCTGGGCATTGTTGTACACTCTTGGTGTCCTGTTGGTTACTAGTCAGTTTATTGGTTGTTTTGGAATAGCTGATAAGGGTGCACGTGCAGGTGCAACTCGTGGATGATGATGCCTTACACCGGCCTGAGAAGCTGTCGGTCGCCATGGAGCTCTGTGGACTGTTCTCCCCAACCATTGGGAATTTGACAAATCTCAAGACAGTGTAAGTTTCTCTAGTCATATACTATGTTAAGAAAGCATGTTTCTTTTTGGTAGGAGGAGGATATCTTACATTTTCTTCTTCCTCTCCTCTTGGTTACAGTCTACTGCAGAGTATTCCCTCCGTTTCTAAATATAAGTCTTTGTAGAGCTTCCACTATGAACCACATACGGATGTATGTAGATGCATTTTAAGTGTAGATTCATTCATTTTGCTCCGTATGTAGTCCATCTAGTGAAATCTCTACAAAGACTTATATTTAGGAACGGAGGAAGTAGCATCAATGTGCAAAGCCCAGCAGCGTTGGCAAGCGAACAAAGCCTAGGACACTTGGTCTCTCCAGCAACCACTCCTCTGGTGAAATCCCCAGCTTGTAAGTGCACTGTTGTTCTACTATATTCTGAAGGTTTCCCATTCATGGCCTATTCCGCACGAGCCACGATACTAGTGTATGTTCTCATTGTTTACATTGTGCTACTAACAGGAGGCTTAACAGCACTACGCTGTCTGGCGCATTCCCTTCATCATCGGCCAATTTGTCGCGGCTTGTTCCTTGATGTGGTTTCTGCTGCCGGCCTGCCCGCGTGAGGCCTAGCTAGCGGTGAAATCTGGTCACAGCGCAGAGCAGCCTTGTTGCTGGGTATACCAC
>NW_025226890.1:0-3596 GCF_018294505.1 Triticum aestivum | reverse complement strand
TTCCTGCGTAATTCTGGGTTGGTTGTCAAGGTAACCTCGTCCAAATCACCTATTCAACAAAATCTTCCTGCTAGACAGAGTGATATATCTGTGCTCCAGACACAAGTCCAATCCCTAATGAACGTCGTTTCGAAAACAAGAATAGTGGTAGATAAATGTCGTCAAGATATGAATGGTTTTGAAACTAGACTATCAGACATTCGCTTTGTTGTTCAAGAGCAATGGCGGAAAAAGGTGGAGATCGTGCTGCTCCATCATATTCTACAGCCTGAAACATTAGCACTCAGGTCAAATGATCTGTGCTTCTATACATCTGATGGTGCTTTTATCTGGAAGGACTATAAACTTTATGCCAAAAGGCCTTTTGTTGTATGGTTGGAATTTATTTTGTTGTGATACAACATTTATGATGCTGCCACAGGCTGTAGTAATTAAAACGCTATTTTTGTATAGTGTAGGTTTATCTTAGTAATGTATTCGGCCAAAAGCTTCGTAGGAGCCCAACATGCCAACGTTCTTCGGGCCCATTCCAATTGGGCTAAAAACGATTACGGGCCGAAATTGGCATGTAGCCCACAAAAAATATCTGGGCCTAAATCAGCATAATCTTTCATATTTTTCTGGTAGGCCTGTGCCCATAGTGGGCCTTTAACATGCCTAAATATAATTTGGGCCCTCAGTAAAATAGGCCATTTACAAGTGTAAATATATCGAGCCCATAAAAAACATGGGCCTTTAATAGACCAAAAGTGAGATTGGGCCCTTATTGAGCCAAATAATCCACTGGTTTTAGCAGGCGAAAATGGTGGCCCATTTACGATGCGGATCTTTGACAGGCCGAAATTCTGACGGGCCGTAAATGCGCCGACCTAATACACGGGCCTTTAATAGGCCGGAACTTCGGTCGGGCTAGATTATCATCATTTTTATATGTGCCATTAATGGGCCCGATATGACGTTGGGCCACATATGGCCCATGGTTTTCGTCCGGTGTTAACAGGTCGAAAATGACAACAGGCCGAAAGTGGCCCAAATCTGTAGTGGGCCTTTCACAGGCCGAATGTCAGACACGGTCGTTTATGGGCCGGAAGTTTTGATGGCCTGTAAATGGGCCCAAATGAAGCAGGACCTTTAACAGGCCGGAAATACACCGGGCCGTAATTCGGCCCAATTACCTAGCGGACTGTTAACGGGCCAGAAGTGACCATGGGCCGCGTTGATGACAAGTTTAGGACAGGCCGTTGACGGGCCAATTTGACAGAGAATGTTGGGCCTTTAGCTGGGCCGGCCCATTATGGTCTGCAGAATCTTGTGGGCCTTTAGCTGGGCCGGCCCATTGTGGTCCGCAAAATCTTGTGGGCCTTTAGCTGGGCCGACCCATTATGGTATGCAAAATCGTGTGGGCCTTTAGCTGGGCCGGCCCATTATGGGCCGCTAAATTATGTGGGCCTTTAGTTGGGCAGGCCCATTATGGTCTACAAAATCTTGTGGCCCTTTAGCTGGGCCAGCCCATTATGGTCCGCTAAATCTTACTGGCCTTCGTTTGGGCCGGACCATTTAAACTTTATGGGCCACTTTTGGGCCGGTCCATGTATCAACATATCATAGGCCCATCTTGACCGTTGGATTAGTGACACATGTGGCAACGCGGAGCTGACGCATGGATCCATCAGCCAATGAGAATTTTACACGCGGAAAATCAGCATTGGTCGTGGCTGTTAGCGGGTTATCGGATCCAAAAAACAGACCCGATAGGTTAACAGCGGTTAACGTCGTCCCGTTACGGTGGATGCCACATGTCGGTCACCCTTGACGAAAGCACTTCTTTGACGCGCGATATTTCATCATGGAAGTCGACACTTCCGTGATGATAATTTTGGTAATGTCATGGAACAATTCTACGACAGCACAGGTATGACTATCTTGATTCTGTCATAAAATCGTCATGGATGTACATGCATGACAGAAAACGCGACCTACTGTGACAAACACGTATCATCACGGAGGTGTATTTTTTTGTAGTGTAGTAAGTTAAATGATATATCCACCCTATTCACTAATGATGAGAAAACTCGTTATTACTATATCCTTAAGCTATTTCCATTCTCATTAAAGGTGATGCTAAAATGTGGTTTAATTCTCTTGATCCTGGTTGTGTGCGTAGTCCCCAGGATATGATTTATTACTTTTCTACTAAATATTTCCCCGCTCGTAAGAAACAAGCTGCTTTAAGGGAAATATATAATTTTGTGCAAATTGAAGAAGGGAGTCTCCCACAAGCTTGGGGGAGGCTTCTCCAATTACTTAATGCTTTGCCTGATCATCCTCTCAAGAAAAATGAAATACTTCATATCTTTTATAATGGACCACATGGATAGTTGTGTTGGTTGCGTTTTCAGGGAAAGAATAGTTGATCAAGCTGAATTGTTATTGAATAATATGTTGACTAATGAAAACAATTGGACACTTCCTGAACCAACTCCTAAGCCAACTCCGAAGAAAAGGGGTGTTCTATTTCTCAGTCCTGAAGATATGCAAAAGGCAAAGAAATCTATGAAAGAAAAGGGTACTAAAGCTGAAGATGTTAAGAATTTACCTCATGTTGAAGAAATACATGGCCTTAATATACCACCTATTAAAGAAATACATGGTCTTGATAACCTGACATGGGTAGTAAAGGTAAATTCTCTCTATAAATATATTAAAGTTGAAATCCCGTGTACTAAGTTTGCTAGCCAATGCTTGGATGATTTTGATGACTTTATGGCTAAACAGGAAAACTTCAATGCTTATGTTGGTAGACAATTGAAACGTAATGCTTATATGATTGAACACTTGAGCGATTATATGTCTAGAGGTAAAGGTGAACTTAAACTCATTAGTAAACATGCTTCTATGGTTACCACTGAAATAGAACAAGTGCTTAAAGCTCAAAATGATTTGCTCAATGAATTAAATAATAATAAAAATGATAATGTTGTTAGAGTTATGACTAGAGGGGGTAAAATGACCCAAGAACCTTTGTATCGTGAGGGCCACCCTAAGAGAATTGAGCAAGATTCTCAGAGAAATAATGTTGATGCACCTAGTCCTTCTAAGAAGAAGAAAAATGATAGGACTTTGCATGCTTCTAGTGAACCTGTTGTTGAGACACCTGAGAAACCCAATGATATTTCTATTTCTGATGCTGAAACACAATCTGGTGATGAACATGAACCTAGTGATAATGTTAATGATGATGTTCATGTTGATGCTCAACCTAGCAATCATATTGATGTAGAGGTTGAACCTGCCGTTGATCTTGATAACCCACAATCAAAGAATCAACATTATGATAAGAGAGACTTCGTTGTTAGGAAGCACGGTAAATAAAGAGAACCATGGGTTTAGACACCCATGCCTTTTCCTCCTAAACCTTCCAAGAAAAAGGATGATGAGGATTTTGAGCGCTTTGCTGAAATGATTAGACCTATCTTTTTGCGTATGCGTTTTACTGATATGCTTAAAATGAATCCTTATGCTAAGTACATGAAAGATATGGTTACAAATAAAAGAAAGATACCGAAAGCTGAAATTTTCACCATGCTTGCTAATTA
>NW_025226889.1:0-3606 GCF_018294505.1 Triticum aestivum | reverse complement strand
TTGATTCTCTACCTCATTCTGAAATTCCTTGAACTTTTCAAAGGTCTCAGACTTGTGTTTCATTAAGTAGACACACCCATACCTACTTAAGTCATCAGTGAGGGTGAGAACATAACGATAGCCACCACAAGCCTCAACGCTCATTGGACCGCACACATCAATATGTATAATTTCCAATAAGTTGGTTGCTCGCTACATTGTTCCGGAGAACGGGGTCTTCGTCATTTTGCCCATGAGGCATGGTTCGCACGTGTCAAATGATTCGAAATCAAGAGAGTCCAAAAGTCCATCCGCATGGAGCTACTTCATGCGTTTGACACCAATGTGACCAAGGCGACAGTGCCACAGAAATGTGGGACTATCATTATCAATCTTACATCTTTTGGTATTCACACTATGAGTATGTGTAACTTCACATTCGAGATTCATTAAGAATAAACCATTGACCAGCGGGGCATGACCATAAAACATATCTCTCATATAAATAGAACAACCATTATTCTCGGATTTAAATGAGTAGCCATCTCGTATTAAACGAGATCCAGATACAATGTTCATGCTCAAAGCTGGCACTAAAAAACAATTATTGAGGTTTAAAACTAATCCCGTAGGTAAATGTAGAGGTAGCGTGCCGACGGCGATCACATCGACCTTGGAACCATTCTCGACGCGCATCGTCACCTCGTCCTTCGCCAGTCTCCGCTTATTCCGCAGCTCTTGTTTTGAGTTACAAATATGAGCAACCGCACTGGTATCAAATACCCAGGAGCTACTACGAGTACTGGTAAGGTACACATCAATAACATGTATATCACATATACCTTTGGTGTTGCCGGCCTTCTTGTCTGCTAAGCACTTGGGGCAGTTCCGCTTCCAGTGACCAGTTCCCTTGCAATAAAAACACTCAGTATTAGGCTTGGGTCCATTCTTCGGCTTCTTCCCGGCAACTAGCTTATCGGGCGCAGCAACTCCCTTGCCGTCCTTCTTGAAGTTCTTCTTACCCGTGCCTTTCTTGAAACTAGTGGTTTTATTGACCATCAACACTTGATGTTCCTTTTTGATTTCTACCTCCGCTGATTTCAGCATTGAAAATACCTCAGGAATAGTTTTCACCATCCCCTGCATATTGTAGTTCATCACAAAGCTCTTGTAGCTACGTGGGAGCGACTGAAGGATTCGATCAATGACCGCCTCATCCGGGAGGTTAATGTCCAGCTGGGACAAGCGGTTGTGCAACCTAGACATTTTGAGTATGTGCTCGCTGACAGAACTATTTTCCTCCATCTTACAACTGTAGAACTTGTCAAAGACTTCATATCTCTCGACCCGGGCATGAGCTTGGAAAACCATTTTCAGCTCCTGGAACATCTCATATGCTCTGTGTTGCTCAAAACGCTTCTGGAGCCCCGGTTCTAAGCTGTAAAGCATGACGCACTAAACGAGGGAGTAATCATCAACACACGACTGCCAAGCATTCATAACGTCTTGGTTCGCTGGGGCGGGTGCGTCACCTAGCGGTGCTTCTAGGACATATGCTTTCTTGGCAGCTATGAGGATGATCCTCAAGTTTCGGACCCAGTCCGTATAGTTGCTCCCATTGTCTTTCAGCTTGGTTTTCTCGAGGAACGCGTTGAAGTTGAGGTTGACATGAGCGTTGGCCATTTGATCTACAAGACATTTTGCAAAAGTTTTTAGACTAAGTTCATGATAATTAAGTTCATCTAATCAAATTATTTAATGAACTCCCACTTAGATAGACATCCCTCTAGTCATCCAAGTGATACATGATCTAAGTCAACTAGCCCGTGTCCGATCATCACGTGAGACGGACTAGTCATCATCGGTGAACATCTTCATGTTGATCGTATCTTCTATACGACTCATGTTCGACCTTTCGGTCTCTTGTGTTTCGAGGCAATGTCTGTACATGCTAGGCTCGTCAAGTCAATCTAAGTGTTTTGCATGTGTAAATCCGGCTTACACCCATTGTATGTGAACGTTAGAACTATCACACCCGATCATCACGTGGTGCTTCGAAAAAACGAACTTTCGCAATGGCGCACAGTTAGGGGAAACACTTTCTTGAAATTATTATGAGGGATCATCTTATTTACTACCGTCGTTCTAAGCAAATAAGATGCAAAAACATGATAAACATCACATGCAATCAAATGGTGACATGATATGGCCAATATCATTTTGCTCCTTTTGATCTCCATCTTCGGGGCGCCATGATATTCATCAGCACTGGCATGACACCATGATCTCCATCATCATGATTTCCATCATCGTGTCTCCATGAAGTTGTCTCGCCAACTATTACTTCTACTACTATGGCTAATGGTTTAGCAATGAAGTAAAGTAATTACATGGCGTTATTAAGTGACACGCAGGTCATACAATAAATAAAGACAACTCCTATGGCTCCTGCCGGTTGTCATACTCATCGACATGCAACTCGTGATTCCTATTACAAGAACATGATCAATCTCATACATCACATATATTTCATTCATCGCATCCTTTTTGTCCATATCACATCACAAGGCATATGCTGCAAAAACAAGTTAGATGTCCTCTAATTGTTGTTGCATGTTTTTACGTGGCTGCAATAGGGTTCTAGCAAGAACGTTTCTTACCTACGCCAAAACCACAACGTGATATGCCAATTTCTATTTACCCTTCATAAGGACCTTTTTCATCGAATCTGATCCGACTAAGGTGGGAGAGACAGACACCCGCTAGCCACCTTATGCAACTAGTGCATGTAAGTCGGTGGAACCTGTCTCACGTAAGCGTACGTGTAAGGTCGGTCCGCGCCGCTTCATCCCACGATGCCGCCGAAACAAGATAAGACTAGTAGTGGCAAGTAAATTGACAAAATCTACGCCCACAACAAAATTGTGTTCTACTCGTGCATAGAAACTACGCATAGACCTAGCTCATGATGCCAATGTTGGGGATCGTAGCAGAAAATAAAATTTTCTACTCATCACCAAGATCAATCTATGGAGTCATCTAGCAACGAGAGAAAGGAGTGCATCTACATACCCTTGTAGATCGCGAGCGGAAGCGTTCAAGAGAACGGGGTTGATGGAGTCGTACTCGTCGTGATCCAAATCACCGATGATCCTGGCACCAAATGGACGGCACCTCCATGTTCAACACACGTACGGAGCGGTGACGTCTCCTCCTTCTTGATCCAGCAAGGGGGAAGGAGAGGTTGAGGAAGAGAGCTCCAGCAGCAGCATGACGGCGTGGTGGTGATGGAGTGGCAGTACTCTGGCAGGGCTTCGCCAAGCTCTTAACGAAGGAGGAGAGGTGTTGGGGAGGGGAGGGGCTGTGCCTTGAATGTGGTGTGCATCCCTCCCCTCGACCCTCTATTTATAGGTGAAGGGGGAAGGGGGCCAACCCCCTCTAGATGAGATCTATAGGGGGGCGGCGGCCAAGGGGAGGGGCCTTGCCCCCCAAGCAAGGGGGCGCCCCCTCTAGGGTTTCCCCCCCAACCCTAGGCGCATGGGCCCAAGGGGGGATGCGCCCAGCCCTCAAGGGCTGGTTCCCTTTCCTCCACGGCCCATGAGGCCCTCCGAGAGAGCTGGCCCCTCC
>NW_025226888.1:0-3622 GCF_018294505.1 Triticum aestivum | reverse complement strand
AAATTCTGAATTTTTTACACAATATTAATATAAAAATTGCCCACATTGTCCTAATTGTCCAGAACTTTTGGAGTTATAGAAGTATACAAAGTTTTCAGATTGCTACAGACTGTTCCGTTTTTGACAGATTCTGTTTTCTTTGCGTTGTGTGCTTATTTCGATGAATCTATGGTTTGTATGGGGGGGGGGGGTATGAGCCATGGTAAAGTGGGAATACAGTAGGTATAATGCAAAAATAAAATATGAATGGGTTTGCAATAGTACTTATTGTGGTGATTTACTTTCTTATACTAACGGATCTCACGAAGGTTTTGTTGAGTTTGTGTGATTGAAGTTTCCAAGTTTTGTGTGAGATCATGATGGATGAAGGAATAAGGAGTAAGAAGAGCTTAAGCTTGGGGATGCCCCATGGCACCCCAAGTTATTATCCAAAGAGAAACAAGCAACTAAGCTTGGGGATGCCCCAGAAGGTATCCCCTCTTTCTTCTAACAACCATTGGTATTTTACTTGGAGATATATTTTTATTCTTCACATATCATGAGTTCTGCTTGGAGTGTCTTGTATTATATGAGTCTTTGTTTGTTTTTTCTTTTTGTAAACTATCCTTTCTGAACACACCTATTTGAGAGAGCCAAAATTATGCTATGATTTGTTAGAATTGTTCTCTATGATTCACTTAATTTTTTTGAGCTATGGAATTGCTCTAGTGCTTCACTTATATCTTTTTGAGCACGGCGTGCTTTAGTATTTTTGAAGAAATGCTCTCATGCTTCACTTAGATTTATTTGAGAGTTAGTAAATTTCTGAAGAAATTATCTCATGCTTCACTTATATTATTTTGAGAGATGAATTTTTTTATGCTCATGTTCTTCACTTAAATTTGTTTGAGCTATCAAAAAGCAACATATGAAATTAGTCCCAAAGTGATAGATATTTAAGAGGGATATAATAAAAACTTTCATGAAGATCATTGGACAAAATAAACTTGATTCCTTGTAATAGTTTTGCGATATGATGATAGTGATATGTGAGTCATGTTGGTGAGTAATTATGATTTAGTAAGAATATTGGTGTTAAGGTTTGTGATTCCCTATGCAAGCATGAAAGTTAATAGTTATGCAATGAAATTACATCCTACTTGTAGTGTATTATTCGATGTTAGTTATGCTTAATGCTCGCTTATGTAATTTTTTGTTTCTTGGTTGGATGCTTCTCAATCTATTTGCTAGCATTCATTTGTACTAAGTAGAAATACTACTTGTGCATCCAAAATCCTTAAACCCAGTTTTGCCATATGAGTCCACCATACCTACCTATATGCGATATTCCCGTGCTGTTCTAAGCAAATTTGTATGTGCCATCTCTAATTTTCAAAATAAATTTCCGTTTTGTGTGCTCGTACGCTCATGAAGTGGCAGGGGGTGGCCAATATTTTCCATGCTAGATGTGTTATTCTATAGATGGGTGTTTATTCACTTGTCATTGCATGAGAGTATGGCGGTCATAGGGATGCCCAGTCCCGAAATGAAAAAGAAATTTACTTTATGTTGTCAAATAATAAATTCCTTGGAAAGTGTTGGTATGGAAATCACCCGTGGATACGGCTAGCCATGGATTGTGAAAGAATGGTGGAAAAAGGAATAAACTTTATTTTCTATTTGGGAATCGCCTATGATATATCTAGCATGGAAAGTGTTGGGAATTACTCAGTCGTTTTCGTTGACGGGAAAATTATGCCTCTAAAATTTTTTATCTCTCAATTTTAGCTTTGAGCTCTTGCAGCTCTACAAATCCCTACTTCCCTCTACGAAGGGCCTTTCTATTTACTTTATGCATTTTTTATTTGAGTCTCCATATTCTCTTATAAAGCACCAACTAAGGGGCACTAGGATTGTGCTTGAGCATTGGGTGTAGCTAATATGCGAGTGTGTTTCATGAATGGATCAATGATTGAGCTTGATGGGCTAGGGATAACTTGCTTTAGTGTTGACATTTTGAAAGACATGGTTGCTTGTTGATATGCTTGAGTATTTAAATCTTCATGTCAAAACTATACTATTGCTTTGAATCATATAAAAGCCCAAATGTCCATGCTACAGCATAAAAGAATATGTGATGAACATGTTAGACAACATTCCATATAAAAAATTCCAGGGATAATTAGATTTATGCCCCTAGTTGTGTCCCACTCGCCTGTTTTACCCCTAATTCCCAAAAGTCACCGGTGTCCAAGTCACTTTGCTCCTCTTTTTCTTTTGCCCTTTGACCGTTTGACTGTCAGTTTGAAAACTTCATAACTAATTCATACTAGATCAGAAAAATGCAAATAAGATACCAAATTGTTTAGAAAAACATCACCTATATGCGAGTGCCATTTTCATTCATGAAAAAAGTGTTGGAAAGTGCCCATATGAGTTTTAGCTCTTAGCCTACCACCATGAATAGTAAAATCTAAAAAAGTTCAAAAAAATTCAAAAAAAATTTGGTGGCAAAGAATGACAAATGTTTTAAGTGCCTGCCAAGTTTCATCAGGGAATAACATTCATGGATGCCGCGGCAAAAAAAAACAATCAACACTCCAAAATAGATTATTTTTTTTGCGACGACTTCCACAAATGTCATTCCCTAATGAAACTTTGCAAGCACTTAGAATATTTTTCGTTCTTTGCCACCATATTTTTTTGAATTTTTTCGATTTTTTTCGAGTTTACTATTCATGGTGGTATCAAAAGAGCTAAAACTCGGATGTGCACTTTCCAACACTTTTTTTCATGAATGCAAATGACACTCACATATAGGTGATGTTTTTCTGAATTTTTTGGTATCTTATTTGCATTTTTTTGATCTTGTATGAATTAGTTATGAAGTTTTCAAATTGACGGTCAAACGGTCAAAGGGAAAAAGCATAAGAGGAGCAAAGTGACTTGGACAGAATCGGTGACTTTTGGAAATTAGGGGTAAAACAGACGAGTGGGACACAACTAGGGGCATAAATCTAATTATCCCAAAATTCTATTTTTATCATTTACTTACTCGAGGAGAGTAGGAATTAAGCTTGGGGATGCTGATACGTCTCCAACGTATCTATAATTTTTGCTTGTTCCATGCCGTTATATTATCAGTCTTGGATGTTTTGCTATCATTTTATAGCAACTTTATATCATTTTTGGGACTAACCTATTGACATAGTGCCCAGTGCCAGTTGTTGTTTGTCGCTTGTTTTTTACTTCACAGGAAATCAATACCAAATGGAGTCCAAACGCAACAAAACTTTTTGGAGAATTTTTCTGGACCAGAAGACACAAGATGGGCCAAAGAAGTACCAGAGGGGGCTCCGAGGGGAGCACAACCGCCTAGGTGGGTTGTGCCCACCTCGGTGGCCTCCAGCACCACCTCTTCGCCCTATAAATCCCCAAATATTCCAAAAACCCCATGGGAGTCGACGAAACACAATCCGCCGCAAGTTCTAGAACCACGAGATCCAATCTAAACATCATCACGGGGGGTTCATCATCCTCATTGGTGCCTCTTCGATGATGCGTGAGTAGTTCATCATATACCTACAGGTCCGTAGGCAGTAGCTAGATGTCTTCCTCTCTCTCTCTCTCTCTCTCTCTCTCT
>NW_025226887.1:0-3634 GCF_018294505.1 Triticum aestivum | reverse complement strand
GGCGGGGAGGTGCTCGGCGACGGAGAGGTAGGGGCGGCGAGGGCGGGCTCGGATCGGGAGGCGGCGGTGCTGGGCTGGCTCGGGCGGCGGCGAGGAGGTCAAGGGCGGCGGAGGTGAGGTTGAGGGCAGCGACGGTGAGGGCGAGAGCGGAGGCAGGCGGCGGCGGCGAGGTTGAGGGTGGGCGGCAGCGACAGAGGAGTTGGGGAAATAGGGCCGGGGGGAGTGGGGGAAAAAGAGGACTTATCAAAATTTTGAGCCCGCGTGTGGTTAAGTCGAACTAGCAGTAGCGCTGTTTCGAAAACACGCTATAGCTAAGTTAGCTATATCGCGTTTTAGCAAAACACGCTGCTACTATAGGAAGCAGTAATTTCTTTTGTTTATCCTTACATTTTCTTTTTTTCATTTCTCTGTTTCCTGCTTCTATCATTTTCATTTACTTTTCTATTTTTTTCATTTTTATTTTCTTTCCTAGCAGTAGCGCTCTATGCAGGAAATGCGCTTCAACAATTACCATACTCGTAGCGCGCTTTGGGCGGAATCGCTACTACTACTCCTAGCCTACCGCTAACACGGTGGGAATTATAGTGGTAGCGCTTGTTTCTGAACACGCGCTACTGCTACAGTTGAAGCTATAGCGCGCTTTCCTTGAACGCGCTACTATAAATTAGCAGTAGCGCCCTATTTTAACCACCGCTACTGCTATACCTCTGTGTATAGGCTTTTCCCTAGTAGTGTTATATGACAGTCTGGATTTTGCCTTCTGTCTTTTTCCGGACTTTCAGTTGCATTTGCTTAGGATTTGGAGTTTTGAATCAATTCAAATGGACTTGAACAGTTGGGCCTACCGTTGATTTTCACCGAAGTGACCCATCCACCCCTAAATCACCTTTTCCTCTCTGAAAAACTCCTACAAAAGCCCAATGAATATTTTTCATAAAAGAAAAATATTCATTTTCCTCCCTCAAAATCACATCAGAGAAGTATGCTCCAAAGAAACCCCTAGATTTCTTGCTCCAAAAATCCTGAATAAATTCACAAATATTCTTTGAACCCTAGGGCACCTTCCTGAGCAAAAATATTGCATAACTTTTTGTAATATTTTTGCTACAGAAAATTATTTCTGTTCTGGAAAGAATGATCACTTTGCACAGCAAGTATATTTTTGCTTGATCTTTTGGGGCTGATCTTTTTTGAGCTTGATTACCTTCCTAAGAGATCACTAAACCCCATATCACAACCCTTAACTCTCATTAGATTTTTCTCAGTGAACCTCACAAGTTTCTGTCCAGACACGTGCTAGGAAGATAGCCACTCACATAGTGCACCTGTGATCAAGCCAAACATGCAAAACAACTAAACCCACTAAGGACTAACTGCTAGACACGTTGTTTGGGCTTTGCATAGCCTGATGCCTGATGCCATAGTTCACGCGGTGACCACGTTCGTCCAAGGGGGTTGGCATGCGTCCGACGTGCTCTGCATGGAGCTAACTCCTCTGTTTCGTGCGTGCTTGCTGCTCACACTATAGCACCTTGCCAAACCACGCCACCATCTTCGTTTGAGCCCCCTTAACTTCACCCTTGGGCTCGCCGACACCAGAGCTCGGGGCAGCGAGCACGGGCACGGTGCGGCCAATGCAACAGTGCGCCGGTGCCCCTGTGCTCATCACGTACTGCGCTCCGGTGCTTGTCGCAGCTCGCCTATAGCTCCTGTGTGACCTTCGGCGTCTTCCCCCTCTCTCATTGACGCCATTCGTCACCGAACGAAGCTCCAGAGAGCTCCGGCGAGGTCCCAATCCCTGCCCCGGCCTCTCCTATAAATAGAGCTCCCCCGAGCTCGCTTCTCTTCACACACACACTCAACACATCTCCACACACCCGTAGGATGCCGCAGCCCGGCCGGGCAGGCCTCTGGCCGCCTTCCCCGCCCTGAACTTGCCAGTGATGCCCATCCTCTGCCCCCACCCTCTCCAGAGCCGCTCGAGCTAAACTGACCATTCAGGCGTGTTCGTGGTGATCCACTTGTGCGTGCTAGTGCTGTTGGAGCTGCTAGATTGGCCCTATGTCACTGGAACCATCATCTCCGACGAGCTCCGCCCGCTGCCCTTGCTGGAGAGCTCTGTTTCAACCATGTCCGGCCACCCCTAGCCACGGTACGGGTACAGGCAGATGCGCCTTGATCTCCTCTTCAATTATATCCCTCTAGATCTCATCGTTGGGCACTCCTCGCCGGATAAAGCACCACCACCGCACGGCACGCCTATGTTTTTCTCTCTCTCCCCCCCTCCGACCCGACAGCTGGGCTCGCTGTCAGCCTCTCAGGCCACGCCCGAAGTGGTATGAGTGGTGGCGCACTGGCAGTTTACACCTTCAACGTCACCCCCCTGGTTTTTCTTTTTAATACAAATTTAGTTCAAATTTGACCAGAACTTTGAATAACTGTAACTTTTATTCTACAAGTCCAAATGAGTTGATTCTTGTTGTATTCTGTTCTAACTGGAAAATCCTAGCAGCACACCCAAGATGGGATGTTTCCTTCCTGCCTAGAATATCTGGCAATTTTCAGAAATGTTCTTGATATTTTCTTTTTGTCATTTGATTTATTTTTAGAAGGTGAAGCTTGTCTTGAAGGCATCCAGGAGTAGTGTGAAGCTCCTCTGCACTAAGGCAAGCTAAAACAACATTGTCATGCTGTATTTGCAATATCCAAGATTTTCCACTTGAATTTATATGATATTCATTGCATATACTTTTAAAATAAATAAATGCTTGTGTTATTTAGTTAGTCATGATCAAAATGCTTAGTTAATAGAAATGAATGCTTGTGTTATTTTTACTATATGCATAATGAGTTTTATTTGTTAAATGCCAACTTAAATGATGAGTATTAATAAACCAATAAGAAAGGACCAGAGATGTTGGAAGTTGAGTTTGTGCAAGTATAACTTTGAATAAAGTTGATCTGTTATTGTTAAGTGATATATGATGCATGATACATGGTTGCATAAGCATGGCATGTTGTGACTTGAGCATTTTTATTTTCAAGTTAAACCTGATAATGATTGAACTTGAACTTAAAGTTGGTCGGGTCATGGTGCCACTAAATCGGGCTGACAAGTGCAACCACATTTGCCTTAGTATGGAGAGGCCGTTATTCGTTCCGTTGTCATGCCTCTTGTCGGTGCCTCCAACTAGGGAAGGTTATGGGCGGGTGTTACCCTTGCCCGGTAAGCAGACACAACCTTGTGGACCTGTTGTTTTTATGGTACGATGTCCCAATTTAGGACTGTTTATTTGCCACGACGGTGGCTGTTTTGCCTTTGGTAGGCTTGGTCACCCAGGACTGATCCTAGAGGGGAGTTGGTCGGAGTGGCCATAAGAGTGTCATGGCAATGGGAGGGTTCTGTCGGAATGCCGTTGGTCCACCCGAATGGGAGTGCCAGGCCATGGGTTCCGTGGTGTGGGTAAAGTGTGCTACCTCTACAGAGTGTATTAATCTATCGATAGCCGCACCCGCGGATAAGGGCCCAGTTCATAAGTAAGTCAAACCATGGATTAACTTTCATAAATAATCTTGCAGACTAAGTTATTTTCATTGCCCTGGTTGAATCATGATGATGTCAGTGAGTCTGACT
>NW_025226886.1:0-3644 GCF_018294505.1 Triticum aestivum | reverse complement strand
ATCGATTGATCGACCTTCCGACCCCTCTCTATGGTGGTGGCTAGGATCTATTTATAGTGGCCTTGGTCCTCTTCCTCCAAAACTTAGGCGGGAAGGGATCCCACAAGGGCCAAATTTGAAGGGGAACAAGAAGTACATCTAATCCTGACGAAAGGTGGTCTTCGCCTGCAAAGCCTTTGAGCATGATGTCGTGGTGGGCTCGGCGATGACATCCATCATGCCGTTCTGGCGGTCTTGGTCTCGTTGCACGCAAATGGCAACTTTTGGCTGATTCCTTGGGACTCCACACCTTCGCTTTGCTCCTTTACACCAAAGAGGAAACCTGCTTCTCTGCGCCCGCCTGCGCGCGCCTGGCCTTGGTCGTCATGGCTGGTGTCATTCTAGCCTCGTGAGGCTGGGTCTTGCATAGAAATCTCCGCTCCGCTCAGGAGGCCGCCTAGGGAGGCCGCTCCCTCGGGAGATCTTGATGTCGCCCGCCTCGCGAGGCTTGGCCCCTCGCGAGGGTCTTGTCTTGCTGTTATCGAAGTTGGGCTGTACCAAGTTGTCAATGAAGCCACGTCATGGGCCACAGGCAGGCAGGTCTAAGTACCCTGGTTCTCAGAACGCCGACAGCATCCTCAACGCCACTCTTACTCCTCAAAGCCATCACTGTATGAGGATGCGGCCGAAGCACCCCATCGGAGGGAGTGGCGACGCTGGGGCTGCTGAAGCACCGGAGCATGGCGTGGAGATGGAGGCAGAAGTTGCTATCGTCGCCGACGAGGTATCGGTGCACCCTGACGTTGTCGATAGTGTCGTTCGTCCACAGCCAGAGCCAGAGGTCCACACCGACTCCGGTGATGACTCGGGTGACGACCCCGGTGACGGCTCCGACGACCACTCAGGCGATGATGGAAAACCGGTTAGTCATCTATACCCATTTATGTGTTAAATATATCATAGGGTTTCTCTGGTTACTTCTGCCTCCCCCTTTTTGGAATAGAAATCCTATGGTGTGTTCTCCCAATCCATGAAATCTAAGTAAGTTTCGTTAGATCCCTGTAGTGTATTGATTGTTTGAATGGTACAAGTGATAATTGATTAGTTGTTTCATCTGTGCAAATGATTTCTGCTAGTAATCCGACTAGGGTTAGTGTTCGTGCAAAAATTCCTAGCCAGGACTTAAAAGTTGATTTTGAATTACCTGCATATATGTTTGTGCCATTATTTTCTTCAAGATTGGTTTGTACATAGACGATTGTGAGTAAAAATTGAACCATAATCTCTGGATATGTATAAGAAAATAGCAATCAATTCCTAATCCTACTTCACGACATGTAAACATTGATTTGATGCCAAATTTTGGCAACTACCAAATGTTCGCTAGAGATTAGTTTGTAAATATTAATTTGACGCCATGTTTTTTTACTATTTGTATAGGTGTTGTCTGACGATGTGGACAGCGAGGATGAAGATGGCCAGAGGAGGTATAAGAGGCAAATCCTGAGGGAGCTTTTTGCGGGAATGCATAACAAGCATATTAGGACCTGGGACGGTGGCTATCAATGCCCATTTTGCAACCAATAGATTCATGATGCGTATCAAAGTGTTCTGGCGCATGCAAGAGGATGAGTTGTTGGCTCCTTCAAGCAAAAGTATTCTCGCAGGGTGGCGCACGCTGCGTACACCGAGTACCTGGAGAAGCTTTGGGATCGTGCCGGCAGATGAGATGAGATGTGGCATCGAACTATGATTAGAAACCCTATGTGAGGGAATTGGGGAAAAGTTGTTCATGCTGCTATTTCTAGGCGTTCAGATTTAGAAATCGGCAATTTCGGGCTCCTAGATGGCATAATCAGAGGAGGATCATGTTGAATGTTTTGTAGGTGTTGTCCCCTCGATCATTTTGAGTGGTCATTCAGTCAATTTGGTTTAGCCATTTAGCCGTGGTGATAAAAACAAGTTGTTGCCCTGTTTCTGCAAAACAGCATTTCTATAGTTTTTGTTCATAGCTTGTCATGATCCTGAGGGCTGAAAACTGGTGTAATACAAGGGTGTAGCTAGCTGATACCTTGTTGTTCATAGATCAATTTTATTTACTTATTTCCCATGAGTATTTTTGTTACTATGAACTTCCAAAGACGGCTACTCAACAATTCTGAATATTAGTACAGCAGAGCAGTTTTTGTTTGTTTTGACCCCCATAAGCTCATAATCTGAGGTTGAATAGTTGGAGTTATTTGTAGATGAGTTCCCCATGAATCCATAGCCATCTTGTTGGCATGCTTTCGAGCTTCCTAGCTTGAGATATGATTTTTTCCGTGAAGGGACAACAAAGGGGGTTGCTTCCCGGGAATGCGATTAGGCGCATTTTTGTGTGTGCTTTACATAGCTTGTTTTGGTGCAATCTTTAAAATTTGTATGTATGTCTCTACAGCAGGTTGCAGCACCAATCCACCGGAGATAGCCTTGCACCACCTCCCTCGCAACAGTTGAGGCGAGTACACCGGGCAACAAGGGCTAGATTGCTCCCTTATATTATGTTCATGTTGACATTTTTTTGACGGAGCTACGGCGGGCTTACGCCAGCCTGAACCATTTTTATTATCATAAGTAAGACTGAGATACAACACAACGGCTACACAACTGCAGCACCCAACACACACAAGAAGGACCGAGGTACAACAGAGGAGAAACAGAAAATGAGCTACGACAAGCAGCCAAAACCAAGAACTTAGTACCCTTCACCACTAGGCAGACCAAGAAGAGCGGAAACTGGCATTGTTGGATCAGTCGAAAGGAGAATCAACACCGAGAAGACAAAGAGAAGAAGTCGCCTGCTACCCTGCGATCGCTCAGCACCTTGAAGAACTAGGAGAGTCGCAACCACCGTCGAAGGGCTTCCCAATGCCCCACGACGTGACGGAGAGAGCCATAGACCGTGACGAAGGGCAATGTTTCGCCGAGACAGCCACGCACCTCCTCTGGGCCACACCACGGCCACCATCACAAATAGAGGGAACCAGAGCACTATGTGAGGCAACCAAACCTCATGCGTCGTCGAAGGGCACCAAAATCCGAGACCTCACCGCCGCCACAAGCCCCCAAGAGAGAGATCAAGCAATAGCATCAGGATGACCAAGGCAAAGAACACCGCCACAATTCACTTCCACAACTACCACCAAACAATCCATTAGCCCAACCACACACCAACAGACTAACCGCACTCGAGCCGAGACGACAAACAAACCATAGCAGCTCAATGGCTCCAAAGACAACGCCGCCAAGCGGGTAACTATGTCAAAGACCTCGTCGATGTCCGATCCACGGATGGATCTAGGCTTTCACCCGGAGCACATTAGAGGACATAATGTAGGAGCTTGACAATTACGCCTCCAAGGAGGCAAACGGCGCCTGAAGGCGTCGCCATCATCGATGCCGGCAAGACCGGCACAAGGCTTTCGCCTCAAGCATCACAGACCGGACCTCCCCGCATACGTTGGTCGCTGTGTCCGGCAAGCATAGGAGCGCGAGACCTCCCATCACCCAGCAACTCCACGGCGAGCGTCCTCATCATAGACTGTAGGATGCACCTCCATTGACACAACTGGTCACCTCGAGCACCAACGCCGACAGGAGGGGAGATCAAGCCTGGCCGCCACAGC